>NW_007730079.1:187867-197480 GCF_000696425.1 Galeopterus variegatus
TTTATTCACTATATATTCTATGTAAACTGTTGGATTTGACAAGGAGGAGTTGTTGAAAGCAGACCACTGGGAAGGGGCTATGTTGGGTTAAATTTGGCACCAATCTCTCATACTTGACAGCTCAAGTACAAGATTGTGGATGAGCTATAGGACCTATGAACCTCCTCAGTCAGCAAGCGCAGACCCTGAGTCACATTTAATTCAGAAAACCCTGACAGTCCTGCATAAAACGTGAGCCGTAAAATGGAAAGATAGGAGTTGTGTGCAAGAGTAGGCCATTTAAGCTTTTTCTTTTTACTGGAGTTTTGGAAAATATGAGCCAGAATAATATAGACTCATATACCATGAAGAGATCTGCATTAGTAACTTAGAGAAAATAATCCAAACTCTAAGGCAGGGCGACAAGATTTTTAATGGCTAAAATCAGTAAAGAATCAGTAAAGAGTTAGAAGCTGCTCCAAATTCTTCATCTTTTAGTCTAAATCATATATAACTATATCTATATTTCTATGTAATTAGGCCACCCAAAATAAAGAGTAAAGGATTCAAGCAGCTCAGTATAGTGAATTGAATATAGTATTTAAAAATATCTGTATCTGAATCTTGGCTCTGAGACTTTCTGGCTGCCCAAGATAATGACCAAGGTATCTAACCACTTTAAACCCCATTTTTAATTCTAAAGTGGCAATATTAATACTTTACCTATTGTATTAATAGTCTATTGCTACAATAATTCTATATAGCAAACTATCTCATGACTCAGTGGCTTTGCTAATGATTCTGCAGGGTTGAGTTGATCTTGGCTGGGCTTGTTCATGTGTCCACTGCAAGTCACAGGTTCTCAGGAAGTTCTGTAGATGTGTGTCTGGGCTGTCTCATGTATTGGCCAACTGGCCGAAGCTTGGCTAATTCAGAAAGATCTCAACTAGGATCACTAGGGCAACTCACCTCTACAGGTTCTCAGGAAGTTCTGTAGATGTGTGTCTGGGCTGTCTCATGTATTGGCCAACTGGCCAAAGCTTGGCTAATTCAGAAAGATCTCAACTAGGATCACTAGGGCAACTCACCTCTATTCCATTTGTCTTATCCTTCCGTACAGGGCTCAGCAAACTGTGGCATGTGAGCCAGATCCAGTCCACGGGCTGTTTTTTATAAATAGTGCTTATTGGAACAGGGCTATACTCATTTATTTTAATATTTTCTATGGCTGCTTTTGTGTCACAATGGCACAAAAAATAGTTGAGTAGTTGCAAGGGAGATCACTTGGCCCACAAAACCAAAAATAATTACTATGTGGTCTTTTTGTGAAAAAGTTTGCTGACTCTTGTTCCAGTAGGCTAGCCTTTTGTTATAATGGCCATGGCAAAGGAGCAGGGAAAATGGAATGATTTGAGCCCCCTTTCAAGAAAGAGTCTGCATGCGCCAACGCCACTAACATGCCATTGGCCAAAGAAAGCTACGTGGCTAACTTCAGAATTAAAGTACTGGGAAATAGACTCCACCTCCTCAGTGAGAGGAGCTGCAAAGTCACATGGGGCGTGAGTGCATGGAGGGACAAAGAATTTATGTCATTTTTGCAAGCAATCACACTTGCTCACTTGTGATGCTATTATGAAGTTCAGTTCAGACACATGTAAAAAAGCATTTTCTAAACCCCAAACATGCAATTAAAACAGAATTTATTCTAATGTCATAATTTTATCAGATTATTGGTAATATGTAATATACTCAGTATAATAGCAATAGTTATAACTAAGTAAAACATGCAATATTGGGTATGTGAACTTGGCCTTTCTCCTTCTCATTCGCAATGTGCTGCTTTGGGAAGACAGATGGGACAAGGAACAAATATTTGGATAGCCTTATTGCTCTATAACCAAGTTGGTTTCCAAACTGTGCCCAGTCTGTTCTCTTGAAATTATCATCTGTACCCTGCTCCCAACCAAGTGTTTCATCAAATTTAATCAGTTTCTGACTATTGGCATATTGAATACAGACCAGACAATATTAATGGCCCAAACCTAAAATTGTTGTTTGTGTTTGCTGTAATAATTATATATATTATCTCCTATGGGTTGTATTAACTGTGAAAATAAAGGGTATGCTAAATCCTTGTTTCAGCTACCCAATCTATTAACTTGATAACTAACAGACTGTTTTTACTTTTTCTTTATTTCTTCATCTTTCATGACAATATAGTTAGAGGTGGGATCCAAGAATAGATTCTAATGATAGTTTTGCCACTGATGCACGTGGGACATACAAGCATGTCACCTACTCATGCTCTCACCATTTCTTCACATTTTAAATGAAAATATTGAATTAGAAAAACATTCAAAATGTCCCGTGACTCTAAAAATTCTATTTGTTCTGGAGGCAGGTGCTGATCTACTCTTTCTCCAGCAATAAAATGTGAATATCAAGATGTGGGAATAATTAAAACAGAAAGCTTGTAGCCTCCATTAAAGAGGTTGAAGCTAAATTTGTGAGTTAAATAGCACTTTATGAGTTTAATGTCTTAGAGTAATTTTTAAATTAATTTTGTCTGAATCACCAGTGTGATGTCACCAAAATGAAACAATCATTTATTAATTTTTGGAAAAAAATAAATAAATGCTTTGAGTTACTCCCATTTGAAGATTTTCTTCTATTACTTTTACATTAAATATGCTATGACTTCAGTAGATCTGTCACTAGTACTAGTGTGTGTTGGTTGAAGATTTTCTTCTATTACTTTTACATTAAATATGCTATGACTTCAGTAGATCTGTCACTGGTACTAGTGTGTGTTGGTACAAACCAATAGAATGCCCAGAAATAAACAAAATAAAGTTCTTTGGAATAACAAAATAACAAACATTTGCAATCAATTTGATGACTGGGAACACTAACCTTGAATTCCAAGTAAGGAAAATGTTATCCCCTGGGTAAAAATTCTGTTCTTCCCAGCAGATCTGAATCATAAAAAAAAAGAAAAAAAAAAGGTATTTGAAGTATTCCATTATTATTGTTATCCTTTGAATTTAATCAATTAAAAGTGTAGAAATTCATTTTCTGCTTTGTTTTATAAATTACCTACATAACATACCCGATTTTGCCTCTTGGCTTGCAAAGTCTAAAATATTTACTCTGGCTCTTTGCAAAGTGTGTCAACCCTTGATGGATACAATTGAATTAAAAGGTTACAAATATAGTCTAAAATATTTACTCTGGCTCTTTGCAAAGTGTGTCAACCCTTGATGGATACAATTGAAAGGTTACAAATAAATACTAAAATTTATCTAGTTCTTTGTCACTGACTAACTAGTGCCAGAATTTGGTCTAAGTGACTCAGAAAACCACTTTATTTCAACATCAATCCACTTATATATGACAAATTATCCATTATGTTTTATATGACATGGTATATGCTGGGATTTTCAGTAATTTTTTAAGCATTGGCCCAATTGTTAAAGATTGAGATATTTTTAATTGACTTCTGTAGAACATTGCTGCCTACCAGCATGTTTTGAGTATGTATGTGCCTTCCCTGAGAGCTGAATTTTCCCCATGAAATAAGTACACTTGATGTTACCATTATAGTTTTAAGGCCCTTTGGCTGGAAAAGTCTCTTTCACTTCGAGTAGATGTAGAGAAATCATGACACTTACAGTGTAACACTATTAAATCACTCGCTTCTCAGAAATGGTAGTTAAAACCATTAATGTTTAATAACTTCATACCCAATGCCAAGTAGTCTACATTAATAGAGAGCAGTATATGCTATGGCCAAATGAAACTGAATGGAAAATTCAGAAACATCTGATGATGTCTAATTTAACATTTTTGTTTTTTCCTGGGACATTTATGTTTACGGTGGTGATTTCATATTGCACACATATAATATAGTCATGGTTATTGCTTTTAAAATTGCTCCTGGTTTCTTTGATGGATTTAAATATATTACTGTTTTATGGAGAGAGAGCATATTGCTCCACCAAGAGCACCATGACTTCACATTGCTCTGACACACAATTTTTAAATCCACTAATTAAAAAAAATCACCTCAAAACCCTTTATCTCAAGCAAAAACAATAACAATTACATTTGGAATTCTGAGTTACAATTTTAAAATACGCTTCAAAATATAAAGTAGAAAAATTACATAGATTCCTAATTTTGAATATAAATTTTTAGGAAATACAAAGGACAACAAAACAAAAATGAAAACAAAAACAAAACCAAACCCTGTGGTGCAAAAAGGAGGAAATTCTTTTTATAGATTAAAAGATACTTGAGAGAGTTACCATCCTTCAGTTGCCCTGTATAATGTTATTTGGATTCTAAAAACCAAAGCAAAAATGGTAAGCAACTGGGGAAGTGGGAACAGCACCTGAGTATTTAATATTAAAGAATTTTTTGTGGGGGCTGGCTGGTTAGCTCAGTTGGTTAGAGCATGCATGGCGCTATAACCCCAAGGTCAAGGGTTTGGCTCCCTGTACCAGCCAGCCACCAAAAAATAAAAAACAAAAAATAATTTAAAAAAAGAATTATTTTAATATTTGCAGCTGTGATAAGTATTAAGTATGTAAAAAAGAAGTCTCTATCTTTTAGAAATGCCCCTGGAACGTTTACAGATGATACGATGTCTGAGATAGCTTCACAATTCAGGGGGGCATCAGGGGACAAGTGAGCATCAGGATGAAGGAAGTCAGGTTAGCCATGAGTCGTCAGTTGTTGACAATGAGTGACAGGTGCACAGAGAATTCTTATATTGTTCTCTCTACCTTTATTTATGTTTGAAATGTTCTAAAGCAAAAAGTTAAAACAAAGAGGGGAAAGGTGAGCAAATTCTTCTAAGACCTTGAACTATAGCTTATCAAAACCTAAGTGAATTAGATGCTGCCTATTGAACTAATACTTTTAAAATATTTTATACTCCTTAGAGGAAGATTTTATATAAGCCTGAGTTGTTTTTAGTTGGTACTTGTGATTAGCATATTTATACATAGTAAAACTTTGCATTTTTTTCTAACTCTGGGTTTCTCAAAGTTTGTGTTAAGATGTTGCCATGTGGGGCCAATATCATAACATAATATAACTCTGTGTGTGTCTGCACATGCATAATGAAGGTTATATTTTTGAAATATATTCAAATAATATAATCTCTCTTAAACCACACAGATTTTTTTTTATTTGCCATTAATATTATGCCCTGAGACACTATCTATCACCTAAGGGAAGAGGAGAGTAGGTACTCGTTAGAGGCAAGAAGCCCACATGTAGGTACTAATAGAGATGTGAGTTAGAGGAATTCTTCATTGAAAAGTGATGGGAAGTAGAAATCCCTCTGGTGCAAAAAGGAGGGTGTTCAGAGAGAATGAATTTAGGGTGGGATGCTACTGGGGACCTGCCCATCCCTGGACTTCGTGAGAACCCCAGTGAGGGATGTACCCCCTGTAATTGGTTTAAAAGCGCCCCTCCCCCGCAAAATGATGTATTCAATGTGGAAAAATATGTAATTAAATTAAAGCTCTCCAGGTTAATCTGGCTTAGGGTGGCCTCTAAATCCAATGGCATATCTTCATAAGAGAAGAGAAAGGGAACCAGACACAGAGACACAAAGAGAAGGCCATGTGAAGACACAAGCAGAGTGGAGTTGTGTGGTCCAAGCTGAGAAACACCCAGAGTTGCAGCAACTTCGTGAGAACCCCAGTGAGGGATGTACCCCCTGTAATTGGTTTAAAAGCGCCCCTCCCCCACAAAATGATGTATTCAATGTGGAAAAATATGTAATTAAATTAAAGCTCTCCAGGTTAATCTGGCTTAGGGTGGCCTCTAAATCCAATGGCATATCTCCATAAGAGAAGAGAAAGGGAACCAGACACAGAGACACAAAGAGAAGGCTATGTGAAGACACAAGCAGAGTGGAGTTGTGTGGTCCAAGCTGAGAAACACCCAGAGTTGCAGCAACCACAAGGCAGGGGAGAGGCATGCAATGAATTCTCACTCAGTGCCTCCAGAGCGAACCAACTTGATTTCAGGCTTTGGCCTCCAGAACTACAAGAGAATAAATTCCTGTTTTAAGCCAATGAGTTTGCTGTAATTTGCTGTGACAGCCCTGGGAAACTAATATGTCTCACTTCTCATAGCAAACTCAGGGGGGAGTCTCTCTCTCAAGGGGTAACCAAGTTCAATATGAGATGGCCAAAGGAGTAGTACTATCGCTGCTAGGTGGGTTGGGAGGGTCCAGTCCGGAGATAAGACCCCTAAGTCGCTCTTGGCTCACTTTCACAGTTACTTGGAGTTCTGACATGTTCCTGGTGGGATGCAGAAGACAGCTGATGGCTAAGAACCAGTGGACCTACTTCAGGGATCCCATAGTGAGGGATGACTCTAGTGAGGGTTGCAGCAGAGGCTGTAGGTGCAGGTGGAGATCAAAGAAGGAACAGGAATTGGGTGGAAAAGGGGAGTTAACACTAAACACCAAATATGCTGAGAGAACAGACCCTGGATTTCACCAGCTGTGCACTTGCTGGAGTGGATTTAAAAGGACAGAGTCTGAGGTCAGTGTCCAGGAGACATTAATTACATCTCTCAGAGAAACAGAAGCCAGGAAAGAAATATGACATGGGCACTAGAGACCACCTCCCCAGTATAAACTTACGCTTGTGCTCAAGTTTCATTTGGGGAAAGAGGAGAAACTTGGAGAGAGAAATTGTTCTAATAAATATTTGAACTGCAATATGAGTTTGACTGCAATGGACTATTGTAATTAAGAAGAGATTTAGTGAGCATGAATGGGCAAGTTTAAGAATTTTCTTATGTCATTAGGTGGGGGGGCAGTTGGAGGGCTGAAGGGAAAACTTTGAGATTACATCAATTAGAGAATGTCTTAAAAAAGTGTATTTGAGTGCATGAATTGTAGTATATGATATTTGACCTTGCTACACATAGAAATGGCAAAAATCAGTGATTATAGACTCTCAATATTTTTCTCAAATAAAATCCACTGTGATTTTTACCAGCTCATTTAGACCTAATTTAATTTATTTGCACATTCATCTGCCTGTGAAAGAGTCAAGTTCAGACAATGAAAATCTGATGCAACTGTAGCTATTTTTGCTTCAGTCCTACCTTCAAAGTCCAGGGGAAACCTGTCTGTTTTTGAAAGGTTTTATCAATCTGGGTGGCTAGCTTTGATTTGGTTTTGGCATGTTACTCTGAAGCTCACAGGTAACTCTCATTAAGAGTTCTGCTGATGCTAATTGATAGATCAGCAAGTTTGGAGTGCTGTTTTTAATGTATTCAGTTTATTTTGGAGCTGTGAGTCTTTTCTACCTCTCAAGGGTCAGGTCTGTTTTACAGCCAACTAGAAAGAGAGTCTTGAAATAATTGCTCATAAAATGAGAGTCTGCTATCTGTACCTTCTCCTCAGGACACATGCCTGAAGAATCTACTTACTGCATTTGCTTTTTGCTTCATTTGTCTACACAGCAGCTTGTTAGGTGTGGGTTCTTTTGGCCAGGGTGCCCAGCTCTATTTCAATTTCCTCTGATACCTGCTAGCCTTCAAATGCAGTGACTAATTTGCTGGGGTGTGAAGTAAGGTTCAATAAATGAATCTAAAGCACCTAAGCACCTCGGAGTTTGGAAATTTTTGAACTCCTTTGAAGCAGATCGGTGATTTCCCATTGCCACTAGATGTCCCTGTGTGGCTTTTCTTTTGGACATCAGTGCTGTACACATGGCAAGCTATTTATGCTCTGCTGGATAGAAAGTGCTTCACAGACTCTGAAGAAGCAGTTTGCAGTGGAATGTCATCCAAGCTGGGACCCGGTGCAATGTAGCCCTAGTACACGGACTTAAAGTACTAGGACGTGGCAATGCTGAACATTTCTCTGAGACTGTGTAGAAATCAGGACTCTCTCTCTAGAGGGGTCCTGGGCTCTTTCCAACTTGCATTCATTAAACAAACCACCTATCATGAAGAACTACGAAGAACTAACTTTTAAAAAATATTTTGTACTTCCGATCTTTTGCAGACCAATACATGGTCTGTGCATGACCAGTATGCAGCTTATATCACATACAGCTCACTATGTGAGTTTGATAACACTCAGACTGGGTATTTCCTGACTAATAAAACAAGTTCACTGCAAGTATTTCCCTGCAATGGCAGCTGACTATAAATTTTTTTTTTTTTTGGTGTTGGTTTTTTTTTTTTTAATGTTCACTCTCAATTTCTGTATTTATTTTGCTACAGACTGGCAACAGTTTGTATACTAGCACTGATCTGAAGATCATACTTTGAGTGACACTGGGCTACACATTATCACAATGCTGAATTCTACACCCTTGACTTAAAACTAATGGACCATGAGGAACTGGAGCAACTCAAGGTAACTTTAGAAGACTTGAATGGATACTTAGGCTGCTCTCTCTGTCCTTCCAGAAAAGCCCCTGCTCTAGGCCAGGCCTGAACCTTCCATGGAGCAATTGCACTGAATCTCAGATTGAAGCTATTTTAAACAGAAAACAATGGGTGACCCCAGGAAGCAACAGCAGTGAAGAGAGAATGAGAGTTTTTGCAGCTTCTGAACCTTCTGGGGGAAATTAAGTGAATTTTGTGAAGTGCCACTTCGCAGGTTTGAAGAGAAATAAAGATGGCATAGGAATGGTAAATACCGTGTACTTGGATTCATTTTAATAATTAGCCATAGTGACACCTAGGTGACAGTGTGATGGCTTACCCAGCAACCAGCTCCAATTACAGAAATAGTGGAAGGGAGTTTTAGCTTCACAAACTGAAAAGAAATAGTTTGTTTACTCAATGCATCAACAGTTTGTGTCCCAACAATCATTTATTAGGTCAGTTATTTGTAACGCAAGAGTACAATTTGCATTAACGATGATGTTGAGACCGGCTGCTAAGTCACTTGTTTGCTCACAGAAAACCAGTTAAACCAGACCGTAGCTGAACTAGAACAATTAAGCTGTATTTTCTCTTTTTTTATGATTCCGTGCTCAGATCAAATCAAGACTGCTGAGAACATTGCTTACTCTGCTCCAGACTCTTGAAATCCTAATTCCAAATGTGGATGGAAGGGGTTTCCCTGCTTTTTCTCAGGATAGCCAGTGGACAAGTGGGGTTTCTCTGAACTTGCCTGCTCTGGTAGGGGCAGCAATATAACATGACTTCTTCATAGGAGAAGCCAGCAGAGAGGCAAGGATTCCAAATGAAAGAAGGCTTTAAAATGTGGAAGAAGGGTTTCACCAGCTGATTCTTTGGGGTTTGAAGTATGAAAACGTGTTTAATGAACAGTGTCAAGGCTTTTGTGGTAAAAGCTTGCAGCGGTGTCTGGGAGTGAGGCATTGAGATCCCTCGCAAATGGAAAAATAGAGTGGTGAGCCCCAGAAGCACTGGGTCAGGTGGTGCCAAGTGGACGTGATAAGAAGAGCGGGGCAGGGGCCGAGCCCGTGGCGCACTCGGGAGAGTGTAGCGCAGCACTGGGAGTGCAGCAGCGCTCCCATCGTGGGTTCAGATCCTATATAGGGATGGCCGGTGCGCTCACTGGCTGAGCGCGGTGCGGCCGGTCTCAAAAAGGACAAAAAAAAAAAAAAAAAAAAGAGCG
>NW_007730079.1:198480-208933 GCF_000696425.1 Galeopterus variegatus
TCATCTTTAAAAAAAAAAAAAAAAAAAAAAAGAGCGGGGCAGGACTGCATGAGCCAAAAAGGAACCAGAGAGAAATGCTCATGTGAGAAGGGAATTGAAGAGCAGTACGCACAGCTCCCTTAGTCAGAGGACTGAAATTCCACAGGTGAAATATCAATTTTCTGTGTTCACATTTATGTGCCAAGGGCTCCAAAAGAGAGACTCTAAATATGTCCTTGCAGAATGATGACCCTAGCGAGGGGTGCTATCTGCACATCCTTCCTTAACAAATGTAATAGAGGCAGGGACAGATCCAGCTTCTGTGGGGACTGAAGTTTATGCAATTTGTGGGTACCCCTGGAAAAAAAAGAAAAAAGAAAAATATAAAATTAGATATAAAAACAAATATTTACTTAGATGAGAAAATAAAAACAAGTTCTCCATTTCAGAAAGCTAACAAAGGGCCGGCCCGGTGGTGCACTCGGTTGAGTGCGGCGCTTGGGAGTGCGGTGGCGCTCCCGCCGAGGGTTCGGATCCCATATAGAGACCGGTCCGCTCACTGGCTGAGCGCGGTGCGGGCGAGACACCAAGGGTTGCGATCCCGTTACCAGTCACGAAAAAAGACAAAAAGAAAAAAAAAAAAAGAAAGCTAACAAATACTACAAAATACAAAAATATAGCATTTTAAATTGTCATTATCTCTAATTTTTTCAACATATTTTCATTGCATCTTCTTTGATTGCCTCTTCAAAGACAATGATTATGTATGATAATTTTCTATATCAAGAATATAAGGAAAACTCTTTCTTCTAACCTCTAGCATGTTTAATAGATTTTTTTTAAAAAATTGCTGATGCTTTTAGAAGTTTTAGTTCTGTAATACTTTACCAGTAGTATCATGCAAAGTTTTAGGATTGTTGACAAATTTAGGAAAATTTCTATAAAATTTCTTCATATATGAACTGTTTGGAAGAATTTTCTAACAGACTATTTTCTGGTTCTATATGTTTCAGCCTTATTTCTCTCCCCGTATTTATTTTACATAGATTTTGGTGCCTGACACAATAATATATGTTCAAATCATAATATGAACTCTAGCCTTTCACTTTTCACTCAACAGATGAGTCCAGCCCAGTGGCCATTAAGAGTATTCCTGAAGCTTATTATTATGAATGGATGTCTAGAAATAACCATGTCCAGAAATGGGAGAAACGAATATTATTTGTAGTCTTGTAGTAATTCCTGGATATGGTTAAGATATGACATATGTCTCATCTTATACATTAAGATATATATATATATATTTATATATGTCTTATCTCCCCTTTCTTTTTCTTGTGTATATATTGTATAATTATCTATACCTGTAGCTACTAGAGTGGCATAGATAGATAGATGGTAGATACAGATTTTTATCCGTATCCCACTAAAACCCACTATAAATGTATTCTCATATTCCTTCCCAAATATCACAAATGCTCTTGGCCATTCTAGTGTCACCTATCACAAGTTGATGTTTCGTAATTGGGAAGTTAGAGTGGAAATAGACAATGGTCTCAACTCATTTCTGTTAAAATATCTTAGTTTTGCACATTTTGTAAAGACCTGTGATCATATGAACCCATTGCTAGGGCCCTTTCCAGGCCTTTGGAAGAACCTGTACAAGTAAGGGGACTAATGTTTAGGCTTCATTAGTTTCACAGTAAATCTGTGAAAGGTGACAATAGTAGGAAAGTTTTTCGCCAGAAATGTGGGGAACTGAGAGAAATCTGCCCTGTCATGTGAAAAAGGAGGCAGACTTAGCTTCAAGCAGTTTTCTTCCTCAGCCCCCAAACAGTACAATAATGAAGGGACTGGGAGGGCTGGTCACACTTTCTTTGCCTATCGGGGCAAGGAAAACCTGCAGAGGGGCTCCTCCCAGGGCAGCAGTGAGTCTGAGATCACTGCCACTGTGGTGATAGCTGCAGCCGCTGCAATGCTGCAATGGTGCGAGGGAAAACCACAGATGTAGAGCTTCGCTTCTTCAAACATAAGGCCTAGTTGAACAGCAGGTAACAGGGTTGATGGTTGTAATCAGAAAGTCTGTAAACCTTTGATACCACCTGGGTTTGAGGGACATGAATTGGAGGAAAGAAAGGAAACTACGATTCCACATATTATCCTGATTGTGGCTCAGCCTGTCGTACTTATTGTATTATCCACACCCTCTTGATTTTCCTTTCCTAGACTAGTGATCCAGAAAATATATGCTACACTTGAATACTAGTAATGCATTTAAACCACCAGGATATTGTTTCAGGTAATGCTCTATTCAAACCCAATCCAAACCAAATGGTATAGTTCTTTTATAGTCAATTTTGCTTAGTAATTTACTATGTTAACGTATCACAATTTATTTGCCCAGTTTTTGAACATTTAGGTTGCTTCTAGTTTTTGATATTATAAATAATGCAGCTGTGAATATCCATGTGTCTGCGTCCTTGTGTTAACAGACAGTATATTCTCTGGAGCATAGACCCAGGAGAAAGACTACTGGACTGTAGAGTAGCACATTTCCAATGGGCCTAGGTAGTTACAAACTGTTTTACAAAGTGGTGTTATCAAGTAACTCCTCCACAAGCAGTATGAGAGTTCCCGTGGCTCTATATCTTTATCAACACTTGATACTATTAGAACTTTTAATATTTTTCAACTTGTGAATGATTAACAGTATCTCACTATGGTTTTAATTTACTTATATATCTATTGTGGTCAGCATTTTTTTTTTTTTTTTTGGCAATGTGTGTTAATTCAGGTCTTTTGCTCATTTTTCCATAGATTTATTTATCTTTTTCTTATTGATTCATAGAGGTCCTTGATATATTCGGAAAACTAGCTCCTATCAATTTGATGTGTAGCAAACATTTTCTGTCAATTGATAGTTTGTCTTTTCACATACTTTGAGATGTCTTTTGATAAACAGAAGTTTTTAATTTTAAAGTAATTGAATTTAAACATTGTTTCTTTTTTGGTTGGTGCTTTTTAGATAAAAGGTATGGCAATACTCCAAGTTTACAACAATATTTTTCTATATTTATTTCTAAAATATGTATAATTTGTCTTTTACATATAGGCCATAATTCACTGGGGAAGTGATTTTTTTAAATATAGGGTGAGGCAGGGATTCAATTTTCTCATCAACATTTTTTGAAAAATCCATCATTTCCCACTTGTCTGCAATATGTCATATATAAAGTGTCCATGTATGTGTGTGTTCTTTTCTGACCTCTCTATAATTCAGTTCTATTGGATTATGTCTTATTTCAGCATGAATAACACAGTACCTTCATTAAAATAGCTGTATAATAAGTTATATATATTTGGGCATATACTTCTACCTTGAACTTTTTCAAAAGCACAAAAGAGCATCTTGTATTTTTTTGGCATTGCTGTATATATTTTAGTGTCAACTGAAGTGCCACACACACACACACACACACACACACACACACTCTTTCACACTCACATACACACCCACTAAGTTTTGATTAGGATGACAAAAATCTATAGGTCAATAGAAGGCCTATTGGAAGAATTGAGATCTTTACATACTGAATCTTCAAATTCATGATCACAACTATCTCTCCATTCATTTACATGCACTTTTACATTTCTCACAAATGTTTTACTTTTCTTATAGGGTTTTTTGCATCTTTAGTTAGATTTATAGGTAGCTACTTTATTTTTTGTGCTACCATAAAGAGTATCTTTTTCTAACTTTTTTCTTGTTGCTGAGATATATAAATGCAATTAGGTTTTATATATCATTTTGTATCTAGTAAACTTGCTTAAGTTTCTTATCAATACAGTAGGTTTTTTTTCCACCTTTGTGTGCTTCATAGGCTTTTTCTTGATTAGTCTGACCAGATATTTGTGTTTTTCTTGTTGTACCTTTTAAGGACCCAACTTTTGATTTTGTTGATCCTCTCCATTATGTATTTGTTTTCTATGTTATTAGTTTCTGCTGTTTGCTACATACACTATTTTCTTCCTTCTTTGTAGGAAGATAAAAGTATTTTCTTTGTAGAAAGATAGAAATATAGGGGATTTTATTTTCTACTTTTATTGCATTTATGTAAAATAATTTTATTTTTTAGATGGATACTTGAATTAATAATTGTTCCTTTCAACTTTCTAATGTAAATATTTAAGGTTATACAATTCCCTAAAAGTACATCTTTAGCTGCATCCTACAAGTTTTAATATATGGGATTTTTGTTATCATTTAGTTAAAATGTTTTAAATTTTTATTCAACTACTTTGACCCATAGATACTATAGAAATGTGATTATTAAATACTAAATGTGTGAAGTTATTCTCCTTTTTAGTTAGTTTGTTTTGTTGTTGTTTTAGTTTCTGACTTACAAGCACTGAGGTTAAAAGACACACCATGTATGATTTCAATCTTTTAACATGCATTTACATTTTCTTTATGGTCCATTTTGTAAATGTTACATTTGCATTTGAAAAAAATGTGTGGTTTTGCAGTTGTTGAATATGATGTCTATATACAGTCATTCCTTTCATAACAATGTTTTGGTTAATCACAGACCAAACAATGGTGGTCCCATAAGATTATGATGAAGGTGAAAAATTCCTATTGCCTCATGATGTCATAGCCATCATAACGTCATAGCACACTTAATTTTAAAAGTAAATTTAGTATAGTCTACGTGTACAGTGTCCACAAAGTCTACAGTAGTGTACAGTAATATCCTAGGACTTCACATTCACCCAGAGCAACTTTCAGTCCTACAAGCTCCATTCATAGTAAGTACTCTCTACAGGTGTACCAGTACTTTTTAAAAAAAATCTTATATATCTGTGTTTTTTGTTTGTTTTTGGCAGTTGGCTAGTACAGGGATCAAACCCTGGTCCTAGGTGTTATCTTAAATCATATATTTACTGTACCTTTTCTATGTTTAGATATACAAATACTATTGTGTTACAGTTGCTTGTAGTATTCAGTACAGTAACATACTGTACAGGTTTGTAGCCTAGAAGCCATAGGCTATACCATAAATCCTTGGCATGTAGTAGGCTATATCATCCATGTTCCTGTAAGTATATTCTATGATGTTTGCACAATGATGCATTTCTCAGAATGTTTTCCTGTTGTTAACTGACACATGACTGTATGTCAAAGTTTAATTGTGCTGTAAAAATTTTCTGATTTTTTAATATAAATTATGAGAAAACAGTGTTGAAGTTTCCCACTCCAATTGTAGAATTGTCCTTTTTTCCTTATAAGTCAATTAATTTTATGTCATGTATTTTGGGGGTCATGTTTTTAGATAGATACAAAATTATATACAGTGTATATAAGTGTATATATTTGAATTGTAACTTTCGTCCTTATAATATTACTCTCTTTTACACAAGCAATTCTTTAAGCCTTGAAGTCTATTTTGTATGACATTAATATAACTATACTCGCTTCCTTTTAGTTAGTGTGTGCATGGTATATTTTCCTTCCTTTTACTTTCAACTTGTCGGAATGTGTTAGATCTGTTTCTAATAAATGGAGTATAATTAGATTCTCATTTTAATTCAATCTAACAATCTTTGTTTAGAGGAGAATTTAGTTCATTATTAATTAATGCAACTGCTGATACATTTGTATTATACCTCTGTTTTTCTTTTTGTTAAAATATACTTCTGTTTTTCTTTTTGTTTATCCTTTTCTCCACTTGTGTGGAAGCTACGCATTCACTTTATATTTTAAAACAGTTATTGTGTAAATTATTATTGGCATCCTTTACTAATCAAAGTCAAAATTTAGCTAATGATTTTAACTTTCTCTGGAACATTACAAGGACCATAGAAACTTTTGCTCCATTTATTTCTCTCCCTACTTTTGTGTTATTGTTTTTGTTTGTTTTATTTATTTATTTGTTTGTTTTTCTTTTTGTTATTGAAATGTAATTGATTATACATATTTGTAGGGTAGAGAGTTGAATATCAATACTTGTGTACAATGCGTGATGATCAGATCAGAGTAATTAGCATATTCATTGTTAAAAAATAATCATTTCCTTGGGTTGAGGACATTCAGTCTCCTTTCTTCTAGGCATTTGGTAACATGCAGTAAGTTAATGTTAATTATAGCTGCCTAGCTCCACTGTAAGTCATTAGAACTTATTTTTCCTAACTAGCTACTTCATGTCTCCTATTCATGTCTACTATTCCGTTCTCCCTGCTCCCCCTTTCCTGCCTCTGGTAACCACAGATTTGTCCACTCCTTCTGAACATTCAGTGTATTATTGCAATTGTTCTTTCTTGCCTCCTTCCTTTCTCTTTCTTTCTTTCTATTTGTTTCTTAGCTCCTACTTATGAGTGAAGAGAACATGTTAGCACCACTTACCCATGACCTAATTCGCAGTAGGGTGATGTAATGAAGGTTAAATGTTCACTTGTGCGTGCAGTGAGATGATATTATAGGACAGAATCCTTGAAATTATGAGACTCGGAACTTATATAGGGTGGCGGACACATCTGTTCTCCTCTCCTCCTGAGAGAGAGAGAGAGAGAGAGAGAGACCTTTACATATAAGCAAATCCTCTCTGGGAAAGAGAGGGAAGAGGAAGACCACAGGTTTTTACCTCCCCGGAATGTAAGTGAATGGCTTCTGGGGAGACATGTCTCTAAACCTTCCCAGAACAATAGCCTCCTGCTACCAAGGCATGTTTGCTATTCAAGCATTCTTTAACCATTATTGCCAGTGTTCTTTGCTCGGAAAGCCTGAACCATGTAGAAATGTGAAAATACTCACAGAAAATTGTTTTCCAACAGGTGGTTCTCTCCAGAGTTTAGTTGCCTTTGCTTGCACAAGTTGCTTCAGGGCATAAGCAATCTGGGACCCATTTAACCTCATTTAAACTAAATTAATAGCTTGAAGTATATTGAACCATCAGATAACATATTTTAATCAATCTGAATGAGAAAAAAAAATACTTGTTTTATTATAACTCAAGGATGGTTCCCCTTCCTCCCTCAGCTCTTCTAAATGCCAAAGTAAATTTTCATATATCCTAGAATGTGAGCAGAGTGGGGTAGGGCAGATTGAACTGTGGGGTTTTTCTTCTCTGTTCATAACATGCAGGAGTATGAGTAATGAAGTTTAAGTTTGTCAGTTCAGCAAACGTTTTCATGAGGGTAAAAGTGGTTAGAGAGCTTTGCTTGCCACTCTTTTTAACTTGGAGATTAGCCTATCTTGCCTGCTCTTTGACATTTTAAGATTATTTATATTTTTAATCAATCATTTTAATTGTCTTAATGGAAGGGTTGAACCTGCCATATTACTGGCATTCCTGCATATATAGCTCCTAAGTATCTCTCAAATACATGAATTCTTTCCCTGTTTCCTCAGCTGTCTCTCTGGGATAAGTTGCCACCGGTTCTCACCTGAATTGCTGCAATGGTCTGCATCTGTGCTTTCTTTTCTTTCTTTTTTTTTTTTTTGTCTTTTTCCGTGTCTGGCAACGGATTGCAACCCTCAGTGTTGCCCCCGTACCGGACCGGGACCGGCAACGGGATCGCAACCCTCGGTGTTGCCCCCGCGCCTCGCTCAGCCAGTGAGCGGGAACCGGTCTGTATGTGGATCCGAACCCTCGGCGGGAGCGCCGCTGCGCTTCCCAAGCGGCGCACTAGCGCAGTGCGCCACCGGGCTGGCCCTGCATCTGTGCTTTCTGCAGATATGATACACTCAGCTCTACAGATTCTAGTCCGAATTTTTTTAAAATATAAATTTGATTATGCCATGCCACCAAACCCCTAAACCCTGCACCAGTCTCATTATTCACAAGATAAAGACTACACAGCCCTATTTTGTTCAACCCTGTCTTCTCCTAAGCTGCTCCAGAACCATTCTCTCTTGCTTTTATACCTGGCCAAGTTGGCCTACTTTCAGTTCCTCGTATGCCTCATCCTTCATCCTCCCTCCTGACATAGAACCATTTTGCATGTGCCTTTCCCTGGCTGCAATGCCCTTCCTCTGGCTCCACCCTCACTTACTTAGCTCTTACTTTGTTCAACTGTTACTTCCTTAGGAACTTTCTCAGACACATTTCCACCATCGAGTCCTTCTGTTATAGACCCTCGAGGCATCACATGCTTTCTCTTTGGGGGCACTTATCACAGTCGTAATTAAATATTTGTCTGTTTTTATTTATTGTCTGTCTCCATTCTACGCTCTAAGTTCCATGAGGGCAGAACCAGATCTATCTGGCTCATAATTACATATAGTCTTCAACGTCTAGTGCAACACTGGTACTTGGCTCAAAGCAGGTATTCAAAAACATTTACTAAATAAATAGAAGAATGGATTTTATGTGCAATGTTGACTATATCTTGCATAATATAATGGTGAAATTCTGTATAGTGAGTTACCATATAATATGAGATACACTTGTGAAATAGCCAAAAGAAGATAGAAGGTATACAGAAAATATTGCTTAAGATATTTTTATGTTATATATGACAGACTGTTGGAACAGTGACAGGCTACAGGTCAAAGATCCCATAAATATATATATTTGAAAAAGTTAGTTTAGTAATACATGATGATTTGGGATGGCATGTATTAGTCCATTTCTGTTGTTTATAACAGAAATATCTGAAGCTGGGTAATTTATAAAAAAACAACACCTATTGCTAAAAGTTTTGGGGGCCAAGAAGTCCAAAGTCCAGGGAACACATCTGGTGAGTGCTTTGTGGATGGTGGCTTTACAGCAACACAGGGTGTCACATGGCAAGAATGGGCTGGCAAGAGAGACTAACCTCCTCATTCATTTTCCTTTTAAAGCCGTCAGAACCAGGCCCATGACCACCAGTAAGCCATCAATGGATTAATCTGTTCACTAGAGCATGGTTCTTACAATCTGGTCATCTCTTCAAGGCCCCACCTTTCAGCTACCATTACAGGATTTCCCAGCCTCTTAACACTGTCACAGTGGAGGTTAAGCTTGTGATACATGGAACTTTGGGGGACCCAATTCAATCCATAGCAGCTTAACATAGGCAATTAGTTCTAATCAGAGCTAATGTGACATGATAAAGAAATGTACAAATGGTGGTGCTTCAGATCGTATAAATCCTCATATGAACGGTGTCATAATGAAGTTGTTTTCTAATACTCTTGACAGAGGATAGAACTAGGGAATGCAAATGCCTTCTCTGGTGAAATATTTTCTCTGATGATGCATATTAGAATTTTATGTTCTCTAACTGTAAAGGTAGTGTAGAATAATTATTAAGTGCATGTACTTGGGAGTCAGGTCTGACTTCATATCCAGGCTCAAACTCTTATCAGCTCTATGGTCTTTGGAGAGTTACATAAGTTCTATAAGTCCCAGTTCATGTGGGTGTAAAATGGAATTAATAATAATAATAACAATAACAACCTCATAAGGTTATTATAGGGATATCAAGGGTTAACTCATTTGAAGTGCATAGACTAGTGCTTGATAAATAGTAAGCTATTAATAAATGTTAGCAATTATTATTATTTGGCCTGTGACAGATCTAAAATTTTAAATTAAGAAGTCATATACTTTCAGTGTGGAAATTGGGTCTATATTATTCCCAGTTAGTTTCCTTTTAATAGATCAAACTTAAAGCTCAGTAGTCCTGAAGTCAGAAGTCTCGGATTTGAATCTAACCCACTAACTATGACTGTGGGTACAGCTAACAACTGCATCTGTGGTGTGAGGGATGATAACGTCTACCTGAGAAGGCTGTTTTTAATTTACCAGATAGAGTGGATAAGTTCTCTAATCAGATCTCCTGGATTTCCTTTTTATTATTTTTGTACACTGCCAGATACAGTGAGATATTATCTTGAAATATTAATTTTGCCCTAATCTCTGCCCAGTTGGGAATTGGTCATTTTGAGGAGAACTAGGATTGTGGATCATAAGCATTTAGAGAAAGAAATAACCAAAATTTCATTTTGACATCCAAAATAGGCTTTGGGGCCCTCCTCAAAAACAGTAATTTTGAAAACAATGTGTTTGATTTGGATGAGTCAGATTTTTATGGAGAGAAAAGTCTCTTAAGATTCAAGGAGTATTCTAAAGGAAATAGAACAGAGTATATGCCAAAATAATAAGCTGGAAAGAGAATAGAGAACTCCCTGGTCTACCCACCCTTGACAGTGGTAGTGGTGTCGTTCATTCAGGGGTGAGTGCTGTAGCTACTCAACGAATGTCAGGAAGAAAGGAGGGACGGGAGTGGGTGAGTCCAGCAAATTTGCATCAGCAGAACCACTGTCACTATTCTTCCCCAGCCCCAGTGCGCTGGGCAGGAGCTGCAGGTGCTTTGCTGCCATCGGGTGACCACCTTATGTCATTTGGGTAGTGTCCCAACCCGCAGGACATTCAACGCAGACCCTGGAGGGGGGAGTGGGAATTGGATGGGACAAGAGACGCGAGAGATG
>NW_007730080.1:0-31445 GCF_000696425.1 Galeopterus variegatus
ACACAGCTCTCAGGATCGTGCTGTTTCCTGACACGGGTGCTCCAGACCCGTCGCCATTTTCCTCCTAAATCTTTAATTCTAATCCCACCCTAAAAAATACTGGCCACAAACCTCAGCTACCTCCACGGGCATACATTTTTTGTCAACTCCTAACTATTCATAAATTGCTAACAACTCTAGAAATAGGGCCTTCAAAACCATTTGCAACTTGCATAACCTATATCAGGGTTTGGCAAACTACAGCCCATGTAACATATCCAGAGCACTGCCTGTATTCTGTAAATAAAGTTTTCTTGGAACACAACCAAGCTCATTCACTTAAGTATTGTCTATGGCTGATTTTGCACTGTGACAGCAGAGTTGAACAGCTGCAAAAGAGACCACCTAATCCATGAAGCCTAAAATAGTCACTATCTAGCCCTTTACAGGGGAAAAGAAAAAACCCGGAATATTCACTATTCCTGATCTAGATATTATTCTAGCTTATAGAATCAAAAGACCTGATCTTGGTAAAATTGTGTGCATCCAGGTTTTCTCCCTAAACTATAGAATCCATGCACTTCTTATGGAAGGATAGTAAATCAGGTCTGAAACAACCAACTAGTGTCTAAATCACCAAGGGCTGGTAGGGTCAACAGGTCTGATGACATCTGCCTTAAATTAGACATTAGAAATGCCTCCTTTTGCTGGCTATGGGTCTGATTTACTTATTGTATATCTCCTAAGCTGCCTTTAGCATGTGTGTGTTTCCTTTTAAGTGATGAGAACTTCCCTGCCATCATTAGACCTTTGGCTTTTAGATCCTTGTCCATGCTGGTAGAAAAACTGGGGACCCAGCCAGTCACCCTCCTTTGTCTACTCATCGTGAAACACAAAGGCCTCACTTGTGAAAGGACCTCTATATGTGGGGCTGTGGGCCTATTTCTTTTCTGAAATATTCTAGAGCCCAGTGGCTTCCAAACTTTTTTGACCATATACCCCGATCAGTAAAAGTTACCCCCTGATATACACATATTTATTTAAATAAACTTTACATATACTATAATACAAATATTATGTACATTTTTTTTTTCTTTTTTTCTTTTTTAAAAAGATGACCGGTAAGGGGATCTTAACCCTTGACTTGGTGTTGTCAGCACCACGCTCACCCAGTGAGCAACCGGCCATCCCTATATGTGATCTGAACCTGTGGCCTTGGTGTTATCAGCACCACACTCTCCCGAGTGAGCCACGGGCCGGCCCAATATTATGTACATTTTAAAACAAAAATTATTTGAAAAATTAAAAGAATGATTTTTTTAATATCTAAAAAGCAGTTCTAATAATTCTTTCCCATATCCCAGTAGATAATTTTGCATAACCCCAGAGAGTCTGGACACCCAATTTGGAGAAATCTGCTCTAACTAAATATATCTTTAGTACTTTTTTTGTTTGTTTAAATAATTTAGTCTTTTACCCTCTCCATCTTCTCTGAAATGTTTTTTTAATTTCATGAGGTATCAGTCCAGCTTCTCCTCTCCCCTCAGCTCTACTCTTAGCACTTAAACCCCCTCCTCCCTTCCCCATCACCACCCAACCTCTTCGGCTTCTGGAAGCAACATCAAGAGGCCTCAAGAAGCACCTGAGAAGACTAAGCAGCTCAACCATTAGCATTTTCCAGTCAACTGTGCCAAATTCCAAAACACCCTCATTAACGTTTGGTCACTACACAGTCCTCTCCTGATTCCTGGGCCTGTCTGAGTGGTGCTGTCTCTGAGTGCTCAGCCTCAGTCCAGGTTCCTCTGGTGCATCCGATCCCTATGCACCCAGCACGTCTAACCACTCTCTCTCACCCACCTTCGCCTGCTTCTTCCTTCTTCCACCCACAGTTCTTTTCCTCTCCCTTACTCTTTCCTGAATGGAAATAAAAATATTTCTACTACAGTATTTAACTGTTATTTCAAAAAAGATCTGTTAGTTTCTAAAGTGTAAAGATTATGTCTTTTTGGTTTACTGCTGAACCTTGACAGCTCTGGGAGATAGACTAGGCAGCCGAGCTGACTGCAGGTGAGGACAGACAGAACACCTATTCAAAGCCTGCAGCGGTGAGAGTCCTAGCCGTGCCAAAATGTGGTGGCACCACACACAGTCACATAGCCACACAGTGTATCACTGTGGGAAATCCAAAACTATAAACTGCAGTGATGCCAAAGTATAAAGTGCAGTGATGCCAAACAATTTTTAGTTGTCTCTTTACTTGACAAATTGCAAACTAATAGGTATGGCTAACCAAAAAAACTACAAAATCATGAGAATATTTACAATACTGAGTTTTAGATCTAGGCCAAAACCAAAATAAATCATTACTTAATCTCCGAACACATAGGTTTTCAAAGAAAAGTCTCTAAAAATAATAAACATGTAAAAGTTATGTTTGGGTTTAGCATTTTAAAGATACCTTTAGAGAGCCCATTATAGAAACTTACTAGGCACAGCTGGGGCAGTTGGCTTAGATTCAAAAGTTTGCCAGATTGAAGGATTACCTAAATGACAAGAAGGAAAAGAGTTAATAACAAAAATCACAAGGTATGGACTAAATTTTGGTAGACCTTATCCTAATTTTTCCTTCCCATAGAAACAACAAATGAAATTTCCCAATATATAGCACCTCACTCAATAGAATAAAGATATTTAACACAAATCCTTTTAAAGCTAAATTTTTCCTAGAATTACTTTTCAGTCAAGTATTTATGACATCTAAGTAATTATACAGGTATCCCTCACTACCTGAACTCTTGCTATTCAAAGAGATTAAAGGGAACGACAACCCTTTCTTTCCCCAATCCTTAATCTCAAAACAAGAGGGGAAAAAAACCTAGCTCATAGACTCCAGTACCAATCCCCAGTTGGCATCCCTCAAGGAAACAAAGATTCCTTAACAGCCTGAGATGTGCAGGAACCAAAACTGGGATCACCCAGAAGGAGAACAGGCAGAAGGCAAGCTCTTAGGCTTCACTCTGAGACCTGAGCCTGTGGTTCCCAGTGTACCTTCTGCAGAGTCTCACAGTGTGGCTTCTGGTCTAGCTCTTGAATGATACAGAGACGGGCAGCTACCATTGCTATAGTCAATAGGTTGTGTGTGCTCCTACTATGCTTAAAACAAACCTTTAACCCCCAAACTACCACAATTGAGAATAACGCAGCAAGCCTTCGTAGTACTTTAGAATAATTAAGAGTTTAATATCAATAATAATAGCTAACACTAACGAGTGCTTAGCAGGTGTACCTTACATGTGTTATCCCATTTAATCCTTATAACAAGGTTATTATGATGTAGTTACTATTAATATTCCTACTTTAGAGCTGAAGAAACTGAGGCAGAGATTCAGAAAGCTACAAAGTGCCAGAGATGGGAGTTGAACCCAGTCTGTCTCCAGACCTTGTGTTTTAATCATAACTCTGTCCTACAGTATATGAATCAAGAAGTAAATGGTTACTGAGCAGGTACTATGTGCAGAACAGAATTCTGATTTTTTTAAAAAATGAAACAACTGAATGATAGTTTAGATTTTTTTAATTCTTCTTTCTTTCTGGGTTGTGGTAACAGATCTGCCAAATTAAACTAACAAGAAGAATGCCATCTTAGCACACATAAACTAACAGGGCCCACATTCCTCTGAAGCCCAGTGCAGTTAGGGAGGCCCACCTTGCCTCCAGCGCCAGGACCCTGTCCACTTACCTCTGGGTTCACTGACACTGTTTAATGGTTTACTGGTGAACTCTTTAATCTGCAAAGAAAAGTCTTTTAGCAATACATGTTTGAAACTAGATAGGGATATATTGAAAAACGAACAGATATTGTCATTGGTAAATTAACCTTTTCACTAAATTGACCAAAGACACAGGGCACATAGACTTTAACAGCACAAAGGCAAAAGTTTTATAAAAGTAGCATTTGGATTTGGCTGCTTCTCAAAGTAATTACTGAAAGAAATGATCATTTACCTTCAAATTTATTCTGAATTCAAACTGAATAAATCTGTTCTATGGTATTTTTAAACGTCTTTTTAAAACATTTATTTTATTTTTATAAGAAATCACAAGGGGAAATATATTCCATTTTCTTTACTGTATACAATGTGTGAATGCTATAAAGTAAACTAAACACTCTAAACTAAAAACACATGTTCTTAGAGGAATAGCATTGTTTAAAGAAGCACGGTGCCAAACTATCACTAGACATACCTGCTGTCTCTGAGTAATAATCAGCTCATTCTGCTCCTGGAGTTTCTGCCCTAGCTCTTCTATACTTTTCTGGTAGAAAACATTACTTGTACTTAGATTATCTATCACTGAGGTTCGAAGTTTCTCTATATGTGACAGGAGCTGAAAAAAGAAAGAAAGGCATCCATCTGCAAGCTGCATGTAAAATGTCTTCATTCTGAGAATTGTATGCACATGCCTGCCTTCTTTGCTGGCCTTATGCTATTCGTGCACAGCAAGTCACTGAATAAATCCTCAATCACTGTACCAAGGCCCTGGCTGTGCATGGTGCTTCATCTCTATTCCCAGGCGGCTCATGACCCAAGACAGACAACACTGATAATGTGAGCAGCTGAGCCGACCTATGCACATTATAGAAGTAGCATACGAATGAGCAGCAGAGGATTAAGACTTCTCCCACAGAGCAGCTCTGACCCTGGTCTCCCAGGGCCATGCCCACGCCTCCACACCAAACTTCCCACACAGCCCTGTCCTTTGCACATCTGCATGTGCCATCCCTGGGCCAGAGAGTGCATATAAATTATTTTTATATTCCTAGAAACTAGCATAATCATTGGTTCTTAGCAGGTTCTTAATGAAAGGGGGGTGGGGGTATTGGGAGACAAAGGAAAAGCAGGAGGAAGGAGGAAGGGATGAAGTGTAGAGGACAGAGATCCAACGATGCACAGACAGATTTATCTCTAGAGAATGTCAGGGAAGCTCTGGACAAAAAAAAATTCAAGAAGAATTTGTTTTCAATAATTTAGAGAATGCCTCTCAAAGCAATTTCAGTAGTTGCTTAAACACAGGGGATAAAAAATAAAGCTTGGCAATTGGGCTAAGGACATTCCAAGTCTAAGGCCTGGAAGTGAAGACGGGATGTGCTCATCAAATAAAGGGGCAGAAGCAACTGTGTCAGAGTCTACAAGAGCATCTGGATCAGCATTTCCTAATTTGCTTTTTTTTCTTTTTTTAAAAATCAGCACTCACTACGTGCTAGATGCTGTGTCAAGCACTTCATCTTGTTTAAGCCACACTTCCCCTTTGTACAGATGGGGAAACTCAAGTCTAGAGAGGTAAAGTAACTGGCCCAAATTCAGACAGCTGGAGGGGCACAGCCCAGACTAGAACTTGCACATCTGGCTTCAAAACCAACTTGCTTAGTCAACAAATGGCATGGTCTTGCCTCTGAAGTGCCCTGTGCTCCTATGATGCTGGACAAATGCTAGGTTTAACCAAGATAGAAAGATTTTCTGAGTGAAGCCTAAAAAATAACCTTTCATACCCTAGTGCATACTAAGAATCTCCCCCAAGAAGGACATTGTCAAGACCTTTCACTGCATTTTTACAGACCCCCAAAAGAGTGACCCTAAATGCAGTCTGGGAAACACTAAGCTAAAACATAAAAGGAAAAGCCAGTAAAAATGTCTGGGGTTCTGCATGGAGGTTTAGGATCTTGGGCCTGACCAACAATATGGGGAATTGTTCCAGGCTCAAGAAGAAAGAGGACACAGGAAACACTAAGGGATGACATCATTCTGATACTGGAAGTAAGAACGGATCAGAAAGGTTCAGAAAAGAGTTCAGTGGGGGAGGAATGTGGAGAGTCTAAGCAAGAGATAGCCAGAAATTATTCCAAAAAGCTTGCAGCCCATGAGCCCACTTTTTGTGAACTACCATATCGAGTTCTATGCTTTTTTCTCTACCAGCCCACATCACCCCTTCCTCCTTTCCTTTCATTACATGACCATTCTACAATCTCCCAAGCTCTCAGGAGTCCTCTGTTGGGTCAAGAGTAGATGCCATCGCTTATCTGTGACTCCCTTTGAACTACTACCAATGTTATTTAGAAAAAAAAAAAAAAAAAAAAAGACAGCCAAGAATCCAGGTAAAGCAATAAAAAGTTGGCAAATGCAACTTCCCCTAAACAAAGAAATACAATATGTGCATTGTGGGAACGGTAGGTACCAATCATGTGGAATAATTAATAGTTAGGTCTTAGGCAGAGATTACTAAGCCTGATTGAATTCAACCCTCTGTTAGGGTTTAAGAGAAAGAAGGGAGAAGTGAGCAGCCTCTAAACAAGCCAAACCAACAGACAAGGCAGCAGCACAGCCTAGTGGCAGCACAGAACACCCTCCCTCCCAGCACCCGGGGTGGCGAGCTTCACTCAGAACCAGGGAGAGCCGTCCTCTCCCACCCTGAACCCCCACCCCTCCCCCACCGCCAGCAGTAGGTCTCTCTTATCACAACTTGCAGTGACAAAGTGTAAAAACCGCACCTCACATTCTGTTCCAGCCAGAAGGTCACTGAAATTCCCACAACTGCCTGAAACACAGCAGGCTCTAAAGGAGCAAGGATTAAAAAGTCACCCCCTCTTCATAAGGGAACCTGAATTGCATTGCTAAATACCAGTGCCATGCAGATCCTTGAAAACAAGAGTAGGAACTTAAAATTACCTAAGAGTAGTGGTTTAAACCATGGATCTAAAACAGAATACCCTGGGTTGTTTTTGTTTTGTTTTTTTCCAAACTACACGTCCCAGTCTTCCCCACTGAATCAGAATCTCAGGAAACAGAGCTGGATATGTGTACACTGGAAAGGAGTTTTGGGTAACTGCGAAGAGCATCCCTGGATAAGAACCACTACCTCAGATCACCTGGAAGGAAAGATCCTTCGTCCTTACAGGAAAGCAACCACTCTAAACTGTTACTGCCTGTTCTTCTCCCCTGCTGGCCAAGTCCCCAAAGCATGACAGGAAGCCAGACAGTGTGGCAGACCAGCACAGGCCCCGGGGCGGAGCTGGCCTGGATTCAATAACAGCAACCCTGGGTAAGACAGCATCGAAGACTCGATTCCCTCATCTGTAAAATGGGTAAGTGGGACCTGCCTCACAGAATTCTTAGAAGGATTAAATATATGATAACTACAAATATCACTTTATTTCTAAATGCTCCCATGAATCCAGTGGTGTGATAGTTAATCAGCTCTCAAAAACAAAAACAAAAAGAAAAAGGGGGAAAAAAGCCTGAACTGAGAAAAGCACATACTTGCAAGCCGATACAGACCAGCTCCAGCATACCCATTAACTGAAATAATGGGCCACTTTTACTCCCCTGCAGCACAGATGGATGACAGAGAACACTCCTTGCACAATGGATCACCTATGGTGCAGAAAAACTACCATCCCCTGCTCCTGGGGATCCTGCTTCTTGGCTGCCATACGAACAACATGCTGGGAGGTGAACACCATCATGCTAACTACCTGGGCATTGCCCTGAGCGCCGGCTCCCTGGTCCATGACAAAAACCTAGACAGGTGTCCTCCTTATGGCAGAAGGTGCTTACACCTACACATAACTCTTTTAACCCTACTCTTCTGAACCCTACGCTGGCATTTCTGTATCTATAAAAACATGGCTGAACGATCCCCCTGTTGGACGTCTAGCTGCTTTCCACCTTCACTCGGCAAGTATTTGACAAGTGCCAACCACATTTTAGGCACATCAGTGGTTGCTGGGAAGACAAAGGGGGGGCTAAATAGACAGAACCCTTCACTCAGATGGCTAATGATATGGTTGGAGAGACAGACAATAAACAAGTAAACAACTAAACAAACAAACTATTTAAAATAGTGGTCAGAGCTACATTTAGGAAGTGATGAGAATAACAAAGGGGAAAGGACTACCTACTTAGATGGAGTGACATCAGGTGACCTGTACATCAGGCCAGAGGAGGGTGTGGTAGGCAGAATTCTAAGATGGCCTTCAAGGGTGCACCCCTAGGGAACACGGCCTGTGTAATCCACCCTGTCCCTTGGGTTGGGTGGAACCCATGATGTGCTTGTAGCCAACAAAATATGGCAAAGGTGAAGGGACTTGATTATCCTGTGTGGGCCTGTCTTATTCGGGTAAATCCTTTAAAAGAAGTTCCAGGCATTTCCTGAAGGGGGACAATGAAAGCAGGAGAGACACTCTCCAGCTGGCCTTGAAGAGGTCAATAGCCATGTTGCAAACTGCTGTGGCGAACAGGTTGCCTTTGGGAGGTGAGGGTCTCAACCTTATGGTTAACATGAGGATTTCCAGATGAGAACACAGACCACTGACCCACTGAATGCAGCTTTTGAGTCCCTGAGCCCAGCCAAGCCATGCCTGGATTCTATCCCATGGACAGTACAATAATAAATGCATGTCATTTTAAATGATGGAGGCTCGGTTAAGAGTAGAGGCAATGGAAATGTTCAGAAGAATAGGGATGTGAGATATAGGGAAGGACCTGCTGATGGCCTGGTACTGGGGATTAAGGGAGAGAGATGGAATCAAAATGTGCACCTGGGTGGACTAGGGTGCCATTCACCATATCTGGGAACAAACCCAACAACTTCATTTTAGACACATTACATTTGAGAAGCCCATGGTGATGTCAAGAATAAAGCTGGCTCCCTGATCTGGAGCTCAGAAGGGTGGTTTAGGTTTGACAAATAAACATGGCCATTAACAAACTCTCTGTTCCACCCCTAGGGCACTCAGTTTATCTCATCCTAATGCCCATCAGTTGTCTGTATCCTCACTTCGACTTTCTTTCTGTACTCAAGCAACCTAAGGGCAGGGATTGTTTCATATCACTTTTTAGCCCTTATGATGTGTAGTACATAGTAGATGCTCAATAAATGTCTCCTGAATTGAATCCCGCATTGGTGACAGAATTTTCAGTCTACATAAACTACTTTGAGTGAGTGTATGTACATGAATGAGGGTACTTCAAAAAGTTCATGGAAAGATTCATATTACCTTTTAATTCTATTTTTCCACAGACTTTTTGAAGTACTCTCGTATTTGTGCATTCATGTGTGTATGAATAAACTCTACAAATTATTTACATAACTAAATGATATTACAAATGGAATAGAGGAAAAGTTGTGGTTCCTATTTTCTTTTCTAGCAATAACACAATTTCAAAATTAGGTTAATATCTGGTTCCTCAAGAACTGCAGGTGTTTTGTAGGGTGTTTTTGTTTTTTATTTTTTGTTTGCTTTGCTTTAGTTTGGCTCTAGTACTGTTCACAGTTTCTCTCTTATTTTTTCCTCCCTCGGTATTTGTCCTACTTAGGAGGAATACAAGGTGATAATCTTGTGGTCATCTGAACATTCTTCCTCCGAGCTCTTATGCATCTAACACTCTGGTTGGTACTATAGGAAAGGCCATTTTAGGAAATGTGCCAAAAAAAATCTTTCTCCATCTAGAAAAGATTTATAAAGGATCCAAAGGGTACAGAATAAATTTCAAGTGAAAAAAATAAACAGAAGTTCTCCTATCTTAAGAAATTCTCAAATACATCTACTTTAGTTGTTTTGCATTTGAACACTTAAATTTTTGATGTGCTCAGGTGAAAGGGAATAAGTGGCATAATTAAATTTTGTCTTCATTATAGTGATTTTAATGTTAATAGTCCTTGCCTTTATTTAAAAATTATTTACACTGCAACTCTATAATTTGAAAAATCAGAAACATGTATTGGTCAATGAAGAAATAATTAAATTACTTATGATACATCTATAGATCATTGTGTAGCCATTAAATATAATGATTTTGAAGATTATTTTAAAACATAGGAAAATGTCTATGATATGTTAAGTGAAAACTGTATAAAGTTACAGATATAAAGCATAATTCAAATTTCATAAGACTACATATATATGGGGTTCTACACTTAAAGAAATGCAACATTCACAGCATAAAAAGAAGACTGAAAGAAATAACAAAGTAATAGCAGTGGTTATCTTTGGCAATGGAATTATAAGTAATTTTAATTTTGTTACATTTTTCTCTGTGAATGTTATTAACTGGACAAATACTACCTTTACTATAAAGACAAGCAAATATTCTTTTAAAAAATGACCCACTTATAGGCCACTGGTTTCTTAATCTTACCCGATCCTTCTCTTTCTTGTGTTCTTGATGAAGAGCTTGAACTCGAGCCGTCCACTTGCTTTCCTGCAAAAGAGTCAAACAAGAGTCATTTACGTGCAACTGGAACAATGAAATCTACTCAAAACAGAAGCTTCCTTTTCAGTGGGTACCTATGAAACCTAACTATCTATCTGATAAAATTTTAGCTGGTATTTTTTACTGTATACATAGTCAAAAATGTTTAAACACAATTGTACCTGGCTTTAATCTTATACTGTAAGACAGGGGTCAGCAAACATTTGTTAGGAAGGGGCCAATAGCAAATACTTTAGGCTCTGGGTACCAGACGACTCGGTTACAACTATCAGTAGTGGGGGAACAGCCATAGACAATATGTAAATGAATGGGTGTGGCTGTGTTCCAATAAAATTTTATTTACAAAAATAGGTGCCGGCTTGCCAAGCTAATGGGTTTAAAACGAAACACCAAGGTTTCAGAGTCCATGAGTTTTGAATTGACAACACAGCTCACAGGAAGGAAACAGAAGACACTTAAGTGGGACCTTAGGATTTCATAACCATGTCCCTCAGTTCCTGAGAGACAAATGGGGGTCTTCAGGTTGCCGGAAGCAACTGTCAACAGTTCAGTGCAGGACACAGTTCCTGGTTCCCTACCATGTACCAAGCACCTTGCTGGGCAGCCACTCGCAGGTCAGGAAGATTAAGAGACAGGCCCTGCTCTGTACAGGAGGAAAGTGGGGCACAATGATGGCGAACTTCCACAGAGATGCTCTAACCCAGAGGTTAGGTTCAGGAGAACTCTCTGGAAGAGGCACCGCCCTAGCTGAACACTGGAAAAGTAGTAAGTGACAGATCCTGAAAACTGGGAGGTGACTGACAGGCAAGAAAGCAGCAGGAACAAAGGCCAAAAACAGAATGCGTGTTCTGAGAAGCACGAGCTGTTGGGGTAAGGCAAAGAACGGTGGGAGATGGCACAGGTCCAGACTCCGAAGGACCTTGTGTCCTGGTTAAGGACTTTCTGTGAAAAATGGGGGGGTCACTGAAGGATTTTAGACATGACAGTGGTCAGCCTGGCTGCCATGGGGAAGGTAGATTTGGGGGAGGAGGCAAGATGTGAGCACTGAGCAAGAAGCAGTGGTCCATCTTTCAAAAACACTTTTTTTAATGACACAGCCTTATTTTTTTTTTTTAAAAAAAAAAACCTGAATTCATAAGCTCTAATCTCTATTTTCTTCCTAGTAAAAAATAAAATTAAATAAATAATTGTTCCCCTAAACCGTTCTGACCAAAACAGCCAGGATGAAGATCATTCTGATTGCAAACGTTCACTTCCAAATGATTATAATTACATTTGATAAATGTAAAAGATCATCAGTTCATCAATGTAGTAGTATATTTAAGCCCTAAAAATAAATGTGGTGCTTCAATGTGCCTTTCTATGCCTTTTTTAAAGTAAGATCTACATCTGAAATATGAAACAATGAATACTAAGGTAATAATAACCAATGCAAATTGACATTAATGTTAGATGAAAAAAGAAACAATTTTGCCAACTGTTTTGAATTCACATGTATTAGTCAACAATAAGCATTTAATAAACACCTATTATGAATTAGGCATGTTTTAGGAGATAAGTAAAAAAGATCTAATCACCTTCACGGTCACTGAAAGAAACACTTTTTCTGTAGATGATGCTTCCTGTAATTTACTAAGAAAAATTAAGACATCTACTGCAGTTGTCACCCACTTTGACATACCTGACTGTCAAGAAGTTGCATCATATTCTGGAAATCCTGGGGATATGGAGGACGGTCTTCTTTATACTCATGTGCATCTTTTAACGTGCCTATGTTAGACTTAACCTGCATGTTGGACTTCTGGATTTCTGATAATTGCTATAAAATAAAACTCAAAATCACTAGTACAAATGTCATACTTTTATAAGACTGAAAAAGAGAATAAAATTGGTAAGTGTGTAGTCATGTTTTAAATGACTGTCCTCCCAGACAAACCTCTTCTGTAATGAGCCAGACGGTAAACATTTTCAACTTTTCGAGACACACAAGCTCTCAGTGGAAACATTCAACTCTACCGCTCCAGTACAAAAGCACCACGGGCAAATTTACCATAGGGTAAATGAACAAGCACGGTTGTGTTCCAATAAAGTAAAGCACCGATAAGTTCACTTCAGTAAATTTCATGTAATTTTCATATGTCATGAAATAGTCTTTTGATTTCTTTTCAACCATTTAAAAACATGAAAACCATTCTTAGCTTGCAGGCCATGCAAAAACAGGTGGTATGCCGGATTTGGTCCATGGGCCATAGTTTGCCAACCCCAGTGCTAAAGTTTAAAGAGTTTTAGAGAAAGACCTGAGCAAAAATATCCTTCTATTTTCATTTATAAAACTTGTTGGCCCCTAGAGGGAGCTAAATGATCTTTCCTCAGCTCCCTTCCTTCCTTTCCCCCAAGAATGTCTCAGATCAAACTGCCTGGTGAACTCAGAATTCTTAGCAGGAGGACACTGATCGCCCACTTTCTGAGGAAGATGCTCAGGGAAGATGAAGGTTTGCAGCCCAGCAAAGAGTGTCTCTGTCTGTCATCCATGCTTGTGACCAGAGCAGGATGGACCAGGCTGTTCCCACAGGGGACAGGCGCTCATGTAGCCATATCCTGCTTGCTTTAGAGAACCTGTGCTCCTCACTGGTCAGGCCTAGGATGAGGAAGGGGCCTGGCAAAAGTTCTCCCTCTGTCTTTCTGGGTTGGCTTCCTTCTCCCACATTGGTGATCTGCATCAGCTTTTCCAGCCACAACAGTGGAAAGTTCCCAAACTCAGGAAGGTTTATGGTTTAAAGCTATCTAAACCTAACCAGATAAGGAAAGAGGAAACCTCTTCTATGATCCATCTGAATGCAGCCCACAAATGTTCTGTACTTGGATTTGGGGTCAAAGCTCCCATTCTCAACAAAACAACTTCTCTGACTTGCTCTGTCTTCTGTTTGCCTTCAGCTCCCCCAAGACTCTCAGGGAGGTGGCATCAAGGCATGGTAAAGTAAATGCCAGATCCTCTGGCCATAATGCCATCCTAATGCCACCTTTCAATGCAACTAATACCATAAGGACTTCTATGTTTAATACTTACATATTCTAACGCTGAATTCTTGGAAGTTAATTCTTTAAATTCCTTCATAAACATTTCCTTGACTTTTTCCATTTCATCAACTAGTTTCTCCTTTTCTTCTTTTTTCCATCTATCAAATAGCTTCAGAAATTCTTCCTCTCTTGTTTTCTGCATTTCATATTCCTGAAATTATTTTAATAATTTTTCTGGCCTTAGAAGTTATGATATGAAGCAAATATGCAAAATTTTAAATAAACTGTCATAGCTTCTTCACCTCAAATGTGTTAGCTAGGATTGCTTCTTTCAGTTAAGCTTGTAATAACATTTCATATAATGGCAGGTCTGCACACAATGATTTTTCCAAACTGAAGGCAGCACAAAGCACCCCTGGTATTTTATGGTACTTAAAATACCATTTCAGAGGCCCAAGGCCTCTATCCAGCTTTCTGTGTTCTGTTAACTTGTACAATATGTAAAATGTAAACACACTTTAAAAGATAAATTCTATTGAGCAGTAGCAGTAGAAGAATCTTTCTTGACACTATATCAATTTGGATAGTAGCCCCATTCCCCCAAAAAAGAACACACAAATTCAGATTTATGTGGGCTATATTCAAGGTCTAGTCCATCAGCACATGATTTCTCGATGACCTTGAGGCTTTTTCTTAAACTAAATCGGGGCCTTAAACAACACTACATGCCAACTAGATCTGACAGACACATTCAGAACACTGTACCCAACAACAGCAGAGTATGCATTCTTCTTAAAATGCATGTGGATCATTCACCAGGAGAGACCATATGTTAGGCCATAAAATGTTTCTCAAATTTAAAAAAAAATCAAAATCTTGCAAAGAATCTTCTCCAATCATAATAGAATGAAGTCAGAAATCAATAACAGAAGGAAAGCTAGAAAATTAGCAAATACATGGAAATTAATGGAACTTAAACAACTTACTCTTAAACCAATGACTCAAAAAAAAAATTCACTACAGAAATTAAAATACCTTGAATTGGCTGGCTGGTTAGCTCAGTTGGTTAGAGCATGGTGCTGATAACACCACAGTCCAGGGTTCTATCCCTGTACCGGCCAGCTGCCAAAATGAAAAGGATAGAAAATACTTTGAGGTGAATGAAAATGTAGACACAACATACCAAAACTTATGGGATACAGCCAAATCAGTTGTCAGAGGGAAATTTATAGCTGTAAAAGTCCACACTTAAAAAGAAGATCTCAAATCAACAACCTAACTTTATACCTTAGGAAACTAGAGAAAGGTGAGCAAACTAAATCCAAAGCCAGCAAAAGGAAGAAAATTATGAATATTTAGAACAAAGATAAACAAAATAGAGAAGAGGAAAGCAATAGAGAGAATCAGTGAAACCAAAAGTTAGTTCTTTGAAAAGATCAACAAAATTGACCAATCTTTAGCTAGCCTAAGAAGTAAAAGTGGGAGCATTACCATGGAACTTAGAAAAATTAAAATGACTTTAAGAGAATACAATGAACAATTGTAAGACAAAAGATTAGATACCTAGATGAAATGGACAAATTCCTAGAAACATACAAATTATCAAAAGTGACTCAAGAAGAAAAAGAAAATCTCAACAGACTGTTAACAATCAGTAATCAAAAACCTCCCAACGAAGAATGGCTTCACAGGTGAATTCTACCAAACATTTAAAGAAAAATTAAGACCAATCCTACTCAAACTTTTCACAAAAGTGATGAGAAAGTAATACTCCCTAAAACATTGTATCAGGCCTGCGCTACCTTGATATCAAAGGCAGACAAAGATACCACAAGAAAAGAAAACCTCAGGCCAATAAGCCTTATGAACACAGACATAAAAATTCTCAACAAACCAAATCCAACAGCACATTAGAAGGATTATACACCATGAACAAGGGGTATTTAATCCCAGGAGAACAAGACTGATTTAACATAAGAAAATCAATCTGTGTAATACACCACATTAACAGAATGAAGGGGGTAAAAAATCACATAATCATCTCAATAGACACACACAAAGCATTTGACAAAATTCAACAACTTTTTACATGATAAAAACATCTAGTCAAATAGGAATAGAAGACAAATTCTTCAACATGATAAAAGGCACTTAAGAAAAAGCCACAGCTGGGCCAGCCCGGTGGCGCACTGGATAGTGCGCCGCTTGGGAAGCGCGGTGGCAATCCTGCTCGAGGGTTCGGATCCCACATACAGACCGGTTCCCGCTCACTGGCTGAGCGAGGCGCGGGAGCAACACCGAGGGTTGCAATCCCGTTGCCGGTCCCCGGTCCAGTATGGGGGCAACACTGAGGGTTGCGATCCGTTGCCGGACACGGAAAAAAGACAAAAATAAAAAAAAAAAAGAAAAGAAAAACCCACAGCTAACATCATAAAAATGGTGAAAGACTGAAATCTTCCCCCCCACGACCAAGAACAAGACAACATTGGTTAGAGCACGGTGTTATAACACCAAGGTCAAGGGTTTGGATTCCCTTACTGGCCAGACAAGGTATTACTTGATCACATTCACTGCTTTCATCGCTGCTATTCAACACTGTACTGGAGGTCTTACCCAGAACAATTAGGCATGAAAAAGAAATAAAAAGCATCCAAATTGGAAAGGAAGAAGCAAAACTATCTCTATTTGCAGATGACCTGATCCTCTGTATAGACAATCACATAGAATTCTCAAAATAACTACAGAGAAGTATATTCAGCAAAGTTGCAGAATACAAGGTCACCATGCAAAAATCAGTTATGTTTTTATATACCAGCAAGAAACAATCCTAAAGGAAATTAAGAAAACAATTCCATTTACAATAGCATCCAAAAGAATAAAATATCTATGAATAAATGTAGTCAAAAAGGTGAAAGACATGTACTCTAAAAATTATAAAACACTGTTCAAAGATATTAAAGAACGCCAAAATAAATGGAAAGACATCCCATGTCCATGGATTGGAAGACATTATTGTTAAGACGGCAAGTCTCCAAGGCAATCAATAAATTCAGTGTGATCCCATTCTAATAGCCTTTTTTTGTAGAAATGGCAAAGTCAATCCTCAAATTCATATGGAACTGAAGAGAACCTGAATAACCAAAACAATATTGAAAAAGAATAAAATTGGAGGACTTACATTTTCCAATTTTAAAACTTACTACAAAGCTACAGTAATCAAAATAGTATGGTATTGGCATAAGGACAGACATACAAACAAAAGGAATGAATTTGAGAGTCCAGAAATAAACCCAAACATCTATGGCCAGCTGATTTTCAACAAGGGTGTCAAGACCATTCTATGAGGGAAAGACTAATATCTTCCATAAATGGTGCTGGGATAACTGGGTAACCATATATAAAAAATAAAGTTAGACCCCTAATTTACTTCATATGCAAAAAATTAACTCAAAATGAATCATCAATCTAAATATAAGAGCTAAAGCTCTGAAACTATTAGAATATATAAAGAATTCTTACAACTCAACAATGAAAAGACAAACCCAGTTAAAAAATGGGCAAAGAACTTAGTACGCATTTCTCCAAAGATATATAAATAGGCAATAAGTACATGAAAAGATGTTCAACATCATTGGGTATTAAGGAAATGCAAATGAAAACCACAATGAGATACTACTTCACACCCACTGGAATGGCTTTAATTACGAAAACAGAAAAGTATAACAAGTATTGGACATGGAGAAATAGGAACTCTCATACATTACTCATGGAAATGCAAAATAGTACAGCCACTGTGGAAAACAGTTTGGTGGTTCCTCTAAAAGTTAAACATAGAATTAACATATGACCCAGCAATTCCACTGTTAGGTATACACCTGAGAAAAATAAAAACATATGTCCACATTGGAACTTGCATACAAATGTTTACAGCAGCATTATTCATCATAGCCAAAAGGTGGAAACAAATGTCCATCAATCAATGAATGGATAAACAAATGGTACAATATGCATATAATGGAATATTATTCAGCTATGAGAAGGAACGAAGTATACGGATACATCTACAACTTCGATGAGCCTCAAAAACATTATGCTAAGTGAAAAAAGCCAGACTTAAAAGGTCACATATTATGATTCTTTCTGTACAAATACAGAATAGACAAATTCACAGAAATGGAAAGAAGATTAGTGGTTACCAGGGGATGGGGGTAGTAGGAGTGATTACTTAATGGGTACAGGTTATTTTTCTGGGTGTTGAAAAAATTTTGAACCTAGAGAGTTGGTGGTTGCAGAACACTGCACATATGCTAAAATGCCAATGAACTGTATGCTTTAAAGTGGTTAATTGTGTCCCAAAGAGATATCTGTACACCCATGTTTGTAGCAGCATCATTCACAATAACCAAGAGGTAGAAGCAACCCAAATGTCCCATGATGGATGAATGGATAAATACAATGTGGTATATGCATACAATGGAACATTATTCATCCTTAAAAAGAAAGAAAATTCTGACACACACTACAACATCAATAAATCTTGAGGACTTTATTCTAAGTGAAATAAAATAAGCCTGTCATAAAAAGATAAATAGTATATGATTCCACTTACAGGAGATACCTAGAGTAGCCAAAATCATAGAAACAGAAAGTAGAATGGTGGTTGCCATGGACTGAAGGTGGGGCTGAGTGAAGAGTTGTTGTTTAATGGGTATAGAGTTTCAGTTTTGCAAAATAAAGAAGTTCTGGAGATTGATCGCACAACCGTGTGAATATACTTTACTGAACTATAGACTTAAAAGTGGTTAAATTGGTAAATTTTATGTCATATGAATGTTACTACAATTTTCAAAAAAAGAGGGAGAAAGAGCCTATGTGGAAGAAGACAGAGGGCTCAATCACTTCTTCTGTGAAATGACCTGCTGTTTCCCCTAGAAAGTCACACTTCCTACCCCCGTGGGAGAAACGAGAAAGAACTGAGCGTACGATATTACATCAACAGTGACAAGAAGAGCTCTCTGCTGGTCTCACTCTCTCCAGTAAGTGCACTGAGGCCAGTGCTGTGCTGAAGCAGTGACGGCACACTCGGTACACACACTGGGCCACTCAGATCCACAGCATTCAGAACAAATGCGTCAGAGCCCTCTTTTCTCCTGGGCCCCTGAGTAATGTTGAACAAGACATTGCAAGCATGTCACAGGTCTAACATGTGGGTCACAGAGATGAGGAGGAAGAAGAAAGAGAATTAACCCACTTTTGGTGGTTTTGAATATGGAGGAAGACGGTTGTGAGCCGAGAAGTATGGGCATCCTCACAAGAAAAATAGCAGCATCCCTGAGCACAAAGCCAGCAAGAAAGTGGGGACCTCAGTGCTACAACTCTAAGAAACTGAATTCTGCCACAACCCAAATAAGCAGGAAATATTCTCTTCCTATGGCCTGCACTGGGAAACGCGGGCCTGCTGCCACCTTGATTTTAGCTCAGTGAGAATTGTGTCAGACTTGTGACTCACAGAAATGTAAGATAATAAATACGGGTTGTTTTAAGAAAAAAAAAAAAAGAAAGAAAGAAAAAAGTTAATTGAATGTTATGTGAACTTTATCTCAATTAAAAAAAAGCTAGGGAACTGTATTTCTAGTGATGTGCTCTGTAGTAAGATAGTAAGGAGTAGATTGGCAATACAAACTACAATCACACTTAACGAGTTCTGCAAACTCCTAAGCGTCCTCTGTTTATTGGCATCCATGGCACCTTTGAATTACACACAGTTAACTGTATTGAAAATACCACTGTTTCAGAATGCTGTAGCGTACCTTCGACAATCTGACTGCATGGGCGTGCTGTGCAGCCTCTAACTGAGACCTGGTAAGCTGCAGCTGTTCCTTCAGCATGTCAATCTCATTCTGGAGCTTATCAGTCTGCGCCTTGTTCTTGTACTCTGTTGCAACAGAAGATCTTGTTAAAACATCGTCTCTTATGAAACTTACCGGAAAACTTACTGGTACAGTCCTGCTCTTACTTGGGATATTATTACTTGTTTCATGCCACACGAGCCAATTGCTGCTCTTTAATGTTTACTGGGAGCCCTTCATATTATTGGGCACTGAATTTTCAGCAGATTCTTTCAGCCACTGTGTTGAGGCTGGATTATCCCACAGACATAGTGTGAGAGCCCTGTTCAGGGAGCAGTCATGGTGACAAGGAAAAATCCCGGCTGCTTTGACCCGATGGCACTCTGGGTTCTTCTTAGAGATGCCTCTCTCAATCAGAGAAGAGAAGCAACGGCTTCCACTGCAGGCACCACCATACTGAAATCTCTATGGTCATCCTTCTGGCTTCCACCAAACTCTCCTGAGGACCCCCCATCTGTGCTCATCCAAGGAGAGGACTGGCATTCAAAATGCAAACTTGGGCCACACCCTGTCAACTGGGGCAAAAACAAGGTACTGAAAAGTTGTAAAAAGGAAGCAACAAGTGAAGGGAAGCATACTTATGTACATGTACTTACATGCAGATGTACACATGACTGAATGGATTTACATGTGTCTGTGAGTGCAGACATGAAAGGTATGGAAACCAAAGTAGAAAGTCAGAATCTCAAAGATGACCTGAAGAAATAATACTCATTTCAGAGTCTGAAATACTCTCTGAAACGAGTATGAGATAGAATAAGATACTGAAACAGAAGAGAAAGAAGGTCAGTTTTACAGTGAAGAAAGATAGATTAATTAAAATATCTCATCTTCCCAATTTTTCCAATATATTGCTAAATTGTATCACTGGTCCATGGCTTATAAATAGAATTTAATGTTTATTTTGCTTCTATAGAAAGTTTGGCTATTTCCTAAATAAATCTATTTACCTGAAATGGGCAGGAATGGAAACAGACTGGCCCCAAATGGAGGAGAACACGGCTACTGAGTTAACAAGCTAAGTGTACATGTCTAGATACTGAAAACATTTAAGATCAAAATAAGAATTTCTGTGGGATACTGCAGCAATGTGCAGAAAGCTTTGATCTGCTGGTGAAGAAAGAGACCATACATTTTTTGTTCTTGAGAACATTTAAATAGTAGGAAACCTGGTTCCTTGGTAAGCCAAAGAATCCCTCCCCAATTTTTCATTTATCTTAGCAGCTGGCCAGTATGGGGATCCAAACCCTTGACCTTGGTGTTACAACACTGTGCTCGAACCACCTAAGCTAACCAGCCAGTCTCCTCCCTGCTTTTGTGTCTCCATTACCCCCTCCATATTCTGGTTAGTTTCCATCCGCACCCAAGCACATCTTAGTATCTCCTACATCAAATGAAACAAAAATTTCCCCTTGGTCCCAATGGTCCCACATTTCTGTCCAGATGATGCCTCATATCTCTGCTTTCCTTCCCTGCAAACATTACTGCAATCAATATCTGTATTTGGTAAGACCACACCCTTGCCATTCTCAGCTCAGCTCACTCAATTCGGTCTTTTATCCCCACCAAACCACTGAAGCTTTGTCAAGGTCACCAACAACTGTCTTGACAACAACAGCCGATCCTCAGTCTTCATCTTACTCTGCGTCTCAGGAACATATGATACAACTGACCACACCTGACCACTACCTCCTTCTCCTTGCAATACTTTTTCCATTGGTTTCCAGGACAACACACTCCCCAGGTCTCCCTCCTGCTAGTTCTCGCTCTCCACGCTGCTCTTCCTGACCTCCTACAGTAGGGAGAGCCTGGGGACAGGCCTTGCCATCTTCTCCTCCCCGCTCAGTGACCTCAGCCAGCCCAGCTCTACTCCAGTGACTCCCAGATTTCTATGTCCAGCCTGAACTCTACCTGAAGCTGGGGACCTCCAGCATCCCCACTTGCATGTCTATTGTATGTGTAATGTGAATGTACTCAGGGCCATCCCAAACTCTCCTTTCTCCTTCAAACTACTGTGCACCCCCAGCCCTCCATCACAGTAAGCATCACCGCCACTCACCAAACATGCAGCACAAGAACCCAGGATCACCTTTGCTTCCTCCTTGCTCTCAACACTGAGTCACCCCTCTGGAGGCTCTGTGACTCCATGTAAGGGACATGTGCTCACAACATGTCCTTTACATCTTTACCTCCTCATCTGCCCTGGGCCCATCGTGGCCCAGCCACCTCTTCTCTCACCTGGGCTGCTCTCGCAGCATCATCTCTCCTCCACCTGCTTCCACTGTTGCCCCGAGAGTCTATTCTCCATCCACAGCTACAGGGGGTCACTTTAACATACAAATTAAACCATGTCCCTCCCCTACTTAAAACCTTCCGGTAGCTTCCCATTACACTTATAGAAACATCCTCATTCCAGCCCAGGACCTTCAAGGCCTGCTGTGACCCGGCCCCTACCTATGCAGCCCCACCCACACCACCACTCACCTTCTCTACTCCACCAGCTTCCTCTCTATTCCTCAAACATGCCGTCCTGCCTCCCCTCACACCCTTTGCAATTCGTGTTCCCTTTTTCTGGGATGCTCTTTTCCCAGATTTTCACCAGGCTGGAACCTCCTCCTCCTCCTGGTCTCTGATTAGATATGGCCTCCTCAGCAAGGCCTTCAATGAACACCCAGGGTCCCTCTCCACCCCATTCTCCTGCTCTATGGTCTTCATCGCATTTGCCGCCACACGAAAAGAGTTTTTTATTGATTGGTGTGCCTCGTCAGCCCCTCCATTAGGACGTCAGACTCAAAAGACCAGGAGTCCTCTGTTTGCTGCAGCTGTGTCCCCAGCACCTGGTTCAGGGCATGCACATTGTAGGGCTCGATATTTACTTATCAAATGAACAAGGACTATGACGCTTTCTTTTAAATTTCAGTGAGAAATGCACTGGACCTTGTCTCACTGCAAAAAGAAAAAGGGAGCAGAAAGAAAATAGCTCTGAAAATAGAGGTCATGACTTACCAAGGTGAGAATCTTCAGCGTGGCGGCGTTGAATGTGACTTTGTAGGAAAGCTTGGTTCATGAAGGCCTTGTCGCAAAAATGGCACTGAAAAGCAGACAGCAACAAATCCAAGTGTCTGTAACGAGTGTCCTCCCACCCAAATGCAATTAAAATCTGGGTACCTGAAGCACTACTTCTTGGGGGCTTTCTCCCTGAAAGATACAATCCGGGCAAGTGATACTAAAAATATGACTGAAAAGCAATATAACACGAGGTGTTCTTCCCAAACTGAACACATGGGAATGAAAATTACTTCTTGACAGTTAAAGTAGCCCTTCTGGTGCTTTCTGGAACCCCTGATGCTGCTCCCGTTAGACTGGTGGCTCCCACTCTGTCATCACCAACTTGTTCATGACACTCCAGCCACACTAGCCTTCTTTCTGTCCCTCCTGCATGCCAACCTCAGAGGCTTTGTGTTCTCTGTTCCCCCCACCTGATCTTCCTCAGACCTCCCCATGGCTGGCTGCTCCCTGACATTCGAGATGTCACTCACTGAACACCTTCCACACTGGGGATGACGGCTTTACCTCAACAAGGTCTTCCCTGGAGATCTTCCCGCCAGTCACTGCCACATCATCACCATCTTATTTTCATCACTGTACATCTCACTGGTTAATTTTCCACATTTATTTGTTTTACTTGTTCACTTAGAAGGATTGTCTCCTGCCCAATCCTAAGTGCTAGAATGCAGCTTCTTGATAGCATGGACTCTGTCTATCTTTTTCACAGCTTTATCACCAGAGGGCAGCATTAGTACATGATTGAACAAATGCTTGGAAATATTTAGCCTATTAAAATGAATTTTCTGAGGGAAAAAAATCATTTCCACTGATATCTCTAGTTTTCCCGCATTGTCTCAAAAAAAATGTTGTTATAATTTGTTTGGATCAGGATCCAAATAAGGCCCATATCCTAAAACTGGTCATTTTATCTCTTAACTCTCTTTTTAGTCTATAGGTTCCCCCTTCATCTCTCTTTTTTTTTTTTTTTCCTTGCTATTTTTTTGCTGAAGGGACCAAATGCTTGTCCTACAGAGGTTGTCTCAGTCTGGAGTTCACTGACTTCATCCCTCTTGTGTCATTTAACATGTTCTTCTGTTCACTGTATTGCCTCACTCTTAATGAGTCTAACTGCATCCAGACTTCAGGTTTGGGTTTCCCAGAAAACTAACATTATGGCATATTTCTTAGCACTGCATTTCAGAGGTTCTTTAAAGCATCTTTTCAGCCTTCTCTGATAACTGCTATGGTTCATCCACAGGACTTTAGGGACTTCCTGCACTGATGCTGATGTAAATGCAGGCTCTAGGGCTGTGCACAGCATTGGAGAAAGGAAAGGAGAAAGCCATGCCACCCTCACTTCCCAGCCCCACCCCAAGCCCAACGCAGCACATTGCCAGAAGGTATTCTAACAATACCTTTCCAACCTCCAATTCCTTCAGGCTACAGAAAATGGGACATGGATATCCAGCCTTCAGACAGTAATAGTGCTACTGTATCAAGGTGAACAGAATGTTTCAGCAGGGCTAAACATGGGTATGATGAGAGAAAAGGCAAGGCAGTGATGGAGAGGATGCATATACACTACCCTATCAAAAGGAGGAGGAAAAGGGGGAAGAAAGGGAGGAAAGAAAGGAAAGAAAGGAAGAGAGAAAGGGAGAGAAAACACACAGCAGGCAAAGCTAAAGATTATGGGGGGAGGACTATAAATCAAGAAAGAAACAAAAAGGTGTTCTTCGCAATCTCTTCATTCATGCCACAGAACATAAGAGGAGCATGCATTCTATAAAAACAAAATGATTTTTTAAAAAACAGAATGAATTGAAAAAAGAAAGATAAAAAATACGAAAAACAAAGTAAGAAACAAAACATCATCACAGAACAAATAAATTGGAAAAAGCAAAGATCAAAAGAGGCACTGTTAAAAAACAAATTGCTCACTAAAAGAAAGGCTGAGATCATTGATCGAAGTGCATGCAGATTGAGACAGAGATTAAAGCAATTAGAAAGAAACTAACAGATATGAAGGGCTGACTGACAAAAGCCACACAACAGACAGATCACTGGTTTCTCACAAGTAGAGAACCCAAATTCAAAGACTAAATACAAGAGAATTTCCCTGAAATGAAGTAAAAGCTGAGTCTGCTGATAGAAAGTGCTTTCTGGGTTCTAGGAAAAATTGCTACACAATGCTCAACCCCATGACATACCCTACTTAAGCTACTTAGCTTCAAGCAGAAAGAAAAAACTCTTCAGCTATCCGGGCAGAAAAAACAAATCACTCACAAGTAGAAAAAACTTAGGCCAGCCTCAAACTTCTCACAGCAACATTTACTGCCAGAAGACAAGGGAAACATATCTACTAAGTTCAGAGGGAAAGTGTGATCTAAGAACCTTCTACCCAGCCAGTATGTCTTCCAAACCTGAAAGAGTTGGGGGAATTCAGCACTCATTGGTCCTTTGGGTAAGAAAAATCATTTTGACAATCTGACCCAATGAAGAGATGGATCAAAATAAAGAACTCAAGAATGGAGGTGTTGAGGTAAAAGGACTTTGGGTGAGCACATAAATATAGAACCAATAAAAAAACCAGTAAGACATTATGGTTGGGGGAGAGAATGTAAATGTTACAAACCTGGAAAGTGTAACTCAAAAGTGGAGAATAGCACCAACCTCCAATGTGACTGTATTTGGAGATGGGGCCTTTATGGAGGTAATTAAGGTTAAATGAGGCCATAAGGGTGGAGCCCTAATCTGATAGAGTTTTTCATCTTGTAAGAAGAAGAGACATCAGAGAAGGTGGTAATCTACAAGACTGGAAGGGAGGCCTCACCAAAAACCAACTCTGCTGACACCTTAATCTTGATCTTGCCTCCAGAACTGTGAGAAAATAAATTTCTGTTGCATAAACCACGTAATCTGTGGTATTTTGTTATGGCAGCCCTACCAGACTAATACAGATTTATAAGTATATCATTTTTAGAAAGTTTTCAAACTTAAAAACATTGTCTTATGAATATATATGCTCATAAAAATATTTTAAAATATACATAAAAAACGTAAAGAGGAAGGGTACAGGCAAACAGAGATTTCCTCTGGGAATGGAGGGAGGAAAATTATTTATTTCTATAATTTTTAAAATCTTAAACTTTCCCAAAAAGAGAAGATAGGAATATAGCAAAATACTAACATAAGTTAAACCTAGGAGGTAAGTATATGATGTTTGTTACATCAGTTTGCGCACTTTTTTATATGGTTTTAGTATTCTATTATTAGTTTTTATCTGAAAACGAATGAGATTTTTCTTTAAAAAACCCTCCATATACAGATATTCACAATACAGTTGTTTTAATTTTTCTGAATTTTTAAAATGCTTAATAATAAAATGTTGAGGAAAAAAGACCCTTCACATTGCCATTGCTAACCCCCTTATACATGCCGCACAACTCCCCCACCACACACACTAATGAGGAAAAAAGCCTTCAAAAAGCAGACATCTTTAATTTTCTCCAGTCTCAACTACCTAATTCTTGTGATTTCTTGAAGCAAAGGGAAATGCAGACAAAGAGAAGTGATATGAAAATGAATGAGATCATAATTTCACAGGTAAAACTGATCATCACTGGGCCCAATCATTTTGCAAGGGCAAAGAGTCCAGAGCTTGGATTTTCTATCTGGGGGGGAAAGAAAAACTCAGATCATGGCAGTCATACGATTGCTGACATTTTGTAATAAGTTTTGGAATCTGTTATGCCACAGAACATTTTTCCCTTCACTCCCAGGTTTTAGCTAAAATAATAACAACTACATGCCAAGCACTGTTCTAAGCACTTTACAGTGCACTCATTTAACCCCCATTCCATTAACGACTGCTGTGAGGTAGGTACAATTATTTTTGCCATTGCACAGATTAGAAACTGAGACACAGAGAGGTTAAGCAACTTGTCAAGGCCTTGTGGTTTAGAAACTAGTAGAGATGGGATTTTAACCCATGTGGTCCAACGTCCTTTCCCATTACCTTTCCCTGACTAGGCAGGAACACGTGAGCCGAGTCTGCGGCCTGACCCGGAAGAGCATTCTCACACTTCCGGGTTCACATTAGCGCTGTCTACCAGCCAGGCCAGGAAGGGACAGGCCGGGGAGTGGACTATGTGCCTCAATAAATAAATGATTCACACTCCCTCTGGCTTTTATCATCTTTCTAATGCCTGATAGCCTCTTTCTAAGTTAGGGAAAATTCTGCACTCTAAAAGTGCACACAGACCCTCAACAAATTTATCCCGAACCCAGTTTCCTCCTGGGGTTTAGGGTTAGGCCTATTTATCACACTTTTTCCTGAAGGAAAAAAAAAAAAAAAAAAAAAAAAAAAAAAAAAAAAAAAAAAAACGTTTCTCAGAGTGTGACTCCCCTGACCACTAGCATTGGAAAGGTGCAGTATGCCTTTTAACAATGGAGATTACACACTCTGCACCTCTTAAATCAGAATCTCTAAGGTTGGAGCCTGACAGGCAAGTGTTCCACCATGGGGAGGGGAGGAGATGTGGTGAACTGGGGTACATGGCCACCAAAAGACGTCTTCCAATAAGAAGCTAAATACTACACAGGCCTAACAAAAAAGGTCTGCAGGCCCAAATTCAGCCTGTGGGGTGCCACTCTGCAACCCCTGCTTTAAAAAGTGGTAACTTCTATGCTCAAAAGTAGTAAGAAAAATATACTTATTTACTCCTAAATATAATACATATTTGTTATCCCCAGATTTCTGAGGCTTCTTCCCCAGCATGGCTATACTTCATTATAATGTTACTGCTTAGAGGCATGGATGACTCACACATTATAGATTACAGCAGTATAAATAGGTCCCAATCAGGGGTGCCCCCCGTATGCCAGGCTCTTTATACCGATTTTCTCATCAGGGCCTCACAACACTCTGCTAAGAGTGATTGAGGAGCAAGCCAGGATCTAAAAACCAGGTCCATCAGACCCCAAAGCCAAGGCTACCTAATTTACCAGCACTAGGATTAAAATTAGAAACTTAATATAAGTCAGATCATTCTTTACAATGAAATAGTAGGAAGTGGAGGAATCCTATTTATTGCATAAAGACTCTGCCTTAGAAATAATTCCCTTTCGGGCTAAGAAGGCAGGAAGGAATGCTACATAACTTAGTATCAAATTTTCCCATTAATAAAATAACTATAAGACTTTTTAAAAATGCTTTAAAATTTTTATCCTCTAAAACCCTTTGAATTTTCTTGAATATAGGTATGTATATATGTGTTTATATGATAAATGTGTGTGTATATATGTGTATATATGGATTTGAAGTAAAGATAAAAGATATATAAACTTCAGTTTGGAAGGAGCATCCCTTAAAGCATATTACAAAAGAAAAAAAGCGACATAATAAATTAAGAAAAGTGAGGTGCTATTATCTATTCATAGAAAGGAATTTTAGGGCCGGCCCGGTGGCGCACTGGATAAGTGCGCCGCTTGGGAAGCGCGGCGGCGCTCCCGCCCGAGGGTTCGGATCCCACATACAGACCGGTTCCTGCTCACTGGCTGAGCGAGGCGCGGGAGCAACACCGAGGGTTGCGATCCCGTTGCCGGTCCCCGGTCCGGTACGGGGGCAACACTGAGGGTTGCGATCCATTGCCGGACACGGAAAAAGACAAAAGACAAAAAAAAAAAAAAAAAAAAAGAAAGGAATTTTATACTTCTTTCCATGACAACCAAGGATAGAATATGTTGAATTACGTTCAGTACACTTGGTTTAAGAATGTGTATTAGTATGTAAAACATGGAAATGTCTTAAAACAACTTCCATCCAAAATCATTAAAAAATGAGAACCATTTAGTGTGAAGAAATTAACACAACTTATTAGTTAGAATTCCTTTACCAAAATTAAGTAGGATGGAAGCTCTCTATTCCTCCAGATATTTTTTGAGAACTCTCCAAGACAGTGGCTGAGAATAGATGTTAAAGAAACCAACATTTCCACTGGGCCTACTGGGAGCTAGATGCTGTTACATGATTATCTTATTTAATTTCCATAGCAACCAATTTGCCCACAAAAAAATCAAAAGCTCAGAAACATTGTCATAGTATTATCAGTTGCATATTTTAACCTATGTCCCTATGACGGCAAAATGCATGCTTTTTCTCCTCCCCAACACTCATTTCCAACACCAAGGGGCTAAATAACTCGAAGCAGGGACAGAAAATCACTGACAGATTCTAATGTCTGCCTGTGTTGCAGGGGCTTGGAGAGGAATCTGAAACTTCCAGCTATGTAAACAAAAGTTCTTATAATGAGTCTAAGTCCTGTTACAAACCACTGGCAAGCACAGTGCTCCCATTTTGAAGTTTTTAAATGTTTAAAAATAGATAGATCACTGGTACTCTCTGGCCTTTACACATGGCCATCAGACTTGCCCAGCTGTTGAGGTCTCTATTAAATACAAATTCATGTATGCATCCTAAAGCCAAATAACTATTAAACAAAATCAATTGTCTTCCCATAAATCTTATTATAGGCCAAACATCACCATCTTAGGAAACTGGAGTTACAATGATCATAACACTGTGGAACCCAGCCAGTTTACATGCCAACTACTCTTAATGTCAATCTTTGAACACCCACCCCTCCCTGAATTACCGATTCCTACAGCATCTGCACTGTGGCCTCTGGTCTTCTTTTCTATATCCCCCACTATTCCATGAATTCTTAAAAAAGTCGGAGAATTCACAACAAGATCACATGTAGTCACAGCTGACTACTGGGAAGCCACTGTGGAAAGCAACATCCCCATATCAGATGCCGTTCAATGACCCTTCTTCATGCTTTACGATGGAATTCTCAAGAGCCCTGAAAGGTAGCTACTATTAATGTCTCCATTTTAAGATGAGGAAACTGAGGTTTAGAAGTTAAATGACATGCTCAGTGGAACACCTGGGATTCAAATCCAAGTAGTCTAACCCTGGAATTGTCACCTTAAGGCACACACACTGCTCAAAGACTCCACAAAGAGACAATGGCAAGCCGCTTAATAGAGGACGGATTATACCTGTACTATACTACGCTAATGAGGAAAAGGTGATCTGGTCATGCCTACCTCCTCCTGGTCACACCTGAGTACACCACACAGTCAATACTGTCATTCAGAGAGTCTGCCAAGTTGCCAAGAATTGGCAGGTGTCACTTGTTTGATAAAATTGAGTCATTACCTTTTTATTCTTAGATATCATTTGTATTTAAAAATCTTTATTAACAGCTATTTCTATGGTAATTAAATGAATGAAAAAAATGTTTAAACATAAATGTTTTGTATGTTACAGGTTTTAATATTTCACCAGATGGTCAAAAGCTATAATATAATGAACTTTAAAAAATTTTTTAAATGGAATACATTCTATTCATTGTACAAGATAAAGCCATCTTCACACTATTTTATAAATATTTAATTTTTAAACAGCATTTATGAAACAAATAGGCAATTAGTGACTTCAAGCATCATTTGAAGGTTACACCTCAAGGTTGTCTGAACAGGGCCAAACACAATGGTTTTCTAACAGTATTCTTTGTTCAGAACTGTTCCACTAGCTTCAGTACACTTCTCTCAACACTGTTGGGTCAGTCCTAAGCAATATTAAACGAATTATTTTCTCTGCCCTACACCCAATTCTCCAGATTCATGCATGCTTCAGCTCTACTATTTCTAAGTCCACTAAGGCTTTTTAAGCCATACATATTTAGCCAAAACTAGAAAGTACGTGTGTGAAATCAATCTTGTCACTATGTGACATACTTCGATATCTTTATCAAACATCATTTATACCTTTTGTGCTTTCTCCAACTAATCAATAAAAAACATATACATTGATTTGTTATACTCAAGAATTGCAATATTTATCTTGGGCTCAGTGTCTAACCCATAACAGCTGGAGATTAAGATCAGAAAAACAAAAATGTTTAATTCTTTAAATACTGTTGTTACGTAAATGAATGTTCGTGTTCTTAGGAAATATACATATTGAAATATTTAGGGGTCGGCAACTCACTAAGAAATGGTTCAAAAGTAATAACACGTATATAGAGACAGAGGAAATAAAGTAAATGTGACAAAGGTTAATAATTGGTGAATCTGAGTGAAGGGTATATGAAAGTTCTTTGTACTACTCTGGCGACTTTTCTGTCATTTTGAAAATATTTCAAAGTTTTTAAAAATGAAGGAAAAAACCCCCACAAGTTTAAGAATTCCACATCGTTGGAGGGCAATTTTAACATGGTTTTTTTTCATGACATCGATTAGGAGGAGGAAACAGGTTCAACAGCCAGCAATTAGATGACTTCAATAAAGCAGTGCAGATGACGTTAGTTGTTTGATTATTAATTCCCCGGTCGTCTGCAGAAGGTAAGGAGCCAGATCATCTGTGGGTTAAAATGACTGTTTTTGCTTTTTTTTTTTGTCTTTTTTCGTGACCGGTAAGGAAATCACAACCCTTGGTGTGGTGTCGCCCGCACCGCACTCAGCCAGTGAGCACACCGGCCAGTCCTATATAGGATCCGAACCCGCGGCGGGAGCGTCACTGCGCTCCCAGTGCCGCACTCTCCCGAGTGCGCCACGGGCCGGCCCCTGTTTTTGCTTAAATATGCTATTCTGATGTACAGGACAAACCTTGAAAAGAGCGGTGAGACAGGAAAGGTCTCCCAAATGGAAACCGAGTCGTTTATCAGGTTATGAATGGTGCCGACAACGCAGCTCCCACCTGGTAATAGCTGGCCTTGGCCTCCATCACGAGCTGCTGGGTGGAGATCATCCTCTTCCTGCGCTTACACTCCTCCTTGAGCAGCTTCATCTCCCCCGCCTGCTTGCTGAGCAGCTTCTTGCTCTGCTCGCAGTCGCCGAGGCTCAGGCGCAGCCGCTCCTCCAGGCTGTGCAGCTGCGAGCTGAGGAACTCCTGCGAGTGCAGCAGGTACTCGATGGTCAGCTGCGCCAGGCGGATGAGCTTCAGCAGCACCGGGTCCAACCCCGACTGGCATTTGGGGCACTTCTCGTCCTCCAGCTTGCAGAAGGTGATGTTCATGATGTTCTCCTGCAGCGTCAGCACGTCCACGGCCCCCGCCACCTTATCCACGTCGATGGCGCTCAGCCGCCGCCAGTCCACGTTCTCCAGCCGCGGCCGGAACTGGAAGAAGGGCACGGGGCCCGAAGCCACGCCGGGCTG
>NW_007730080.1:31785-34298 GCF_000696425.1 Galeopterus variegatus
CCGCCGCCGCCACACCCTTCGGGAGAAGGACAAGGCCGGAGTCCCGGCGGTGGTGGTGGCGGCGGCGGCGGCGGCAGCCGCGGCCTAACGTCTGGGCGTCCAGGACGTTGCTATGGCAGCGCCCGGGCCAGTCCCGAGCAAAGGGCGCGCCGGCTCGCGCGCAGTCAGCGTGAGTCCAGGGCCCTGCGGGACCAGAAAAGACCTCGTAGGCGGGACCGCCGGGACATACCCGTCCACCCGGAGAGGGCACCTCCTGGGCGCCGGTTCCCCGTCTTTGGGGCTGGACACTCCCTGTCCCTTAAGGCAGGCACGGGGGGGGGCCACATCCCCGGGAACTTTTGGTCCTAGCTGCCATCCTCTGGTTATTCGTTCCTGTCCTCGCCTTAGGTTTTGAGATTAAAAATATCTATATTCATCCTCCTCTTACACACAACTTAGAAAACACTAAGCAATAAAATGTTGTACATTTTCAGACCGGTTCCCGCTCACTGGCTGAGCGAGGTGCGGGAGCAACACCGAGGGTTGCAATCTCGTTGCCGGTCCCCGGTCCGGTACGGGGGCAACACTGAGGGTTGCGATCCATTGCCGGACACGAAAAAAGACAAAAAATAAATAAATAAATAAATAAAAAATAAAAAATAAAAAAAAAAAATGTTGTACATTTTGATTGCAGTGTTGATTACCCGGATACATACATTTGTCAAAATTCATTAAATTGTATGTACACTTACGATCAAGGTGCGTTTTTTAATATTATACCTCAATAAAGTTGTTTTAAAAATCAAACTTTTAGTTAATCATACTTGATGGCAGGCTTTCTAAATTTCTTACATCCAAGATACTTTTTATTTTTTTATTTTTTATTTTATTTGTCGATATACAATGTGGTTGTAAAAACTACTTTTTAAAAAGAGTCTTTCTTCCTCTATGGGTTGGCAGCCTAAATATAGCATTTTGATAAAAGTACAAACCAAAGAATTCCCAAGATATGTAATAGTCTTTCTAAAAGGATATATTCTCAAAGTCCTGAAGGTAAAAACAGATGGAGGGGAATTTTAAGCATCAGCTTTATCATCAAATTTTACAGGGCCATAGGTACCTTACAAATCTATGTCGGAGCTGCATTCTGTCTTCTGGAGAGGCAAAAATATTTCTAGCAGCAACTGGTAGACCTCAACCCTCTCATTCTTTGGGTCTTCTGGGGGCAGCCAGTGGTCACCACAGAGATCAATGAGCTGAGGAAAAGCCAGACATTCCTCAATCCACCGGGGAGTCCCTGCTTGGACCAACCATCAGGAAATTTTTTTTCTTTCCTAGCAACCAAATATGTAATAGAAGAAAGGAAAATACAATTCAGAGTAACTGGGAGCAAAGTTGTAATATCAAATATTTTTAGCACTTTCCAGATATTGTGAACTAGAAATAAACCCATACAAAAGCATCCAGGAAATAAAACATGCACTTCATATGGCTTCGTAATAAACCATACATCCAAATAATTTTTAGTGGGTCTTTAGAGAAAAAGAACTGTTAACGATTCACTGCAGCACGGCATAAAAGTCCTAAAGACTAGATAGGTTCACAGTTTGATTTTTTCCATTTACTTGGGCCTGATCTAGAAGAAATTTGTCAGCGCTAGGCCTGTTTCCCCCATCCGTTTTAGAGCATCAGGATACCAACCTGGCAGGTCCGTGCACTCTGGGCTCCATCCACTAGGCTACAGGATCAGCGGGTACAAGGACCGTGGTTTCTCTCGCCCACCGATATATCCCCAGCACCTAGCACAGAACGATCGAATGAACCAGGATCTTAGCTGAGGAAATACCAGATCTCAGCCCCTTATCCCTCCTATTTTCCATGCCTCGGTACTTTTACAGTGATTAACCCATGCTCCGGGCCAAGGGCCTCGGAGATGAACGTGGGGGCGACTTGCGCGCCCCCGCTGCGGTCAGGGCAATGGGGCGCGCGGGTCAGAAGCGTCCATCTCCATTCGCCGCCACCGCTCCAGACTGGGACACCGCGCTGCTGGCCACCTTCGCCCCCTTGATCGGATCTGGGTCACAAGATGGCCGGAACAGGAAAGAAGGGGCATGCTTTCCCGCTCCCTCCGCCCCCCATCCCAAGGCAGGGCCCCCACCCGGGCACGGCGCCTCCAGTCCTGGCGCTCTGCTCGGCCGACCCGCCGAACGCGCAAGACAAAGGCCTCGGGACGCTGGCTCGGGTGGGGTCTCGGCGCCCCTCCGCAGTTGGCAAACGGAGAGCCAGGGCTGCGGCGGCTCGGCTCGCAGCCGGGAGAGGCGGGAGGAGGGCCCGGTTGCGCGGACGCCGAGATGCCCCGTCCGCCGCGGGCTCCCGCGGGCGTCTGGAGCATCCTCGGCCTCGGCTCACCCCAGCTGCGCGCTCCTGGGCGGGCGCCGGGCGCTGCAGGCGGACGGGGGCGACACAGGGGACCCAGACCCCAGGGGTGCTGCTAGAGCAGGCGGGGCCCGCGGAGGCCGCGAAGCAGCCAAGCT
>NW_007730080.1:34739-42131 GCF_000696425.1 Galeopterus variegatus
CCACCCGCCCCCCTCCCCGGCGCGATCCCCCTCCGGCCTCTTCTCTCCGCTGCCAGGCTCCTCTGCAGCTGGGCGGGACCGCGCGCGTCTAGACCGCAGCGCTAAAATGCGCTCCGCCAATCCGGCAGCTGGTGCAGACACGTGGTGCGGGGCGCGCTCTGTTGCTGGCGCTGCATGCTAGTCCCGGGAAGGCTTTTCAAAGAGAAACCAGATTCGCTCCTACCCCGTGGTTGGCCTGGCTCTCAGCTAGATAATTTCCCACAGGGGCTTTATGAGAATTCTCTTCCAAGGAGAGATACCTCTTAGTCGCAGAGGTGTGCAGATGCAAGGGACCTTGGAGAGGCTCTCTGACGCAGTTGTACATTTGAGTGACGTGGAAAACCAGATTAGCATTCTAGGATTTAAACCCACCTCGGTTTCCGCGTCACTTTCGGTCATACCCACTTTAGGATGAAAGGCATGGATCTCTGTTGGTAGGAAGCTAGTCAGTGCGAGTTGGGGGAGGGTCATGGTCCACGAGTGGTGTGACTATTTCTTTAACCTAAAATTGGAACACGTGGTCTGACAATGGAGCAAAATTCAGTATTTTTTAATAAAGAGTAATCCAAAAAGAACGCATATACCATTTTAGCAACCAGGAGGTTGACCCTGATCGAAAAATTTGCATCTTTTGCAAAAGCTTAGTGTGTACTGTAGCAAAAAATCGCTTTTAAACTAGAAAGGAGTAGCTGCACAATTTTTACTGGAAAACATGTCACTGTAAAAATGTCTTTCATTGTGCTTCTCCCTAACCGAATCAACCTTGTACCATAACATAGTAATAGCTCAGAAGTATTTATGTTGAATTCCTTGTTTGAGTTTTACTTGAAATCATAAGGCTTAGGGTAACCTGATGGGATTTTAAATTTGTCTAATTTTTAAATGCTTTGAATTTGAAAGAAAATTCAAGATCTCCATAAAAATATTCTCAGTACTATGGGTAAAGATTTCTAAGTAGAAATTTGAGGCAATACGAGGTAAATAGGGCCATTGCTTTGCAAAATCTATACTCTATAGCTGTGTGTATGTGTAGGTGTGTGTAGGTTGGTTGCTTAATTAATGTTATTTGATAATATACCACTTGAGTTATGTGTATTCCCCATTCCCCACTGTCAGTATATTACCCCACAGATGTAGAATTAGAATAAATAAGATGAACTGATTGACTTTGGCACAGCCTAGCAGCTGTCACATTTTCTTGATCCTTTACACAAGCCTCTTATACCAATTACCACATCAAACATTTTTTATATTACTGAGGTATCTTCCTCCTTCAGCAGACAATGAGAACCTAAGATAATAAGTCCTGAAATAAATATTTGTTTTTTGAAGACAGAAATTATCCTACAAAGGAAATGAAAATACAGGTGAACATTGATCATTTTGTACAGTAAATAAATACAAGCATTGTAGCTGAATTTATTTCAATTTCTCTAATTTGAAAATAGCAAGTTTGAGAAAATGAAAATTACACTAGGGCAGGCAATTACAGTCAGTGGTTAACACGATATTTATTTATTATTAAACGCTACCAGGTCTTATAGGAGTAAAACTAAGATTAGACATCCAAAGTGGGAATATGAGGCAAAATAATTATGTAATAAGTAACAAATCAGAATATATGTTTAATTTCTGTCCTTCTTTTTTATAACTTGGGTAATGTCCTTAATGTGAAGGTGATAAGAAGGGCAGATATTACATGTACGAGTATTATCTGATTCAATACCTATTATGTAATTATTTTGCCTCATTTTCCCACTTTGGATATCTAATCTTTGTTTTATATATTTGTATAATATATATGCAATGTATATGTACAGCTTAAATAGTAATAACAAAATGAACCTTTGTATACCCACCCCCAGGTTAAGAAATAAAACATTCTCAGCATTTTGGAAACGACCCTCTGCACCTCTACACTCACATCCCTCTCCATTTTCGCACACGTAACTATTGTCCCACTTTAAGTTAATAACTGCCTTGCTTTTCCTTATAGTTCACACACTATGTATCTCTATCTCTGAACATTCTCTCAAGGAGCAAGCACAAGCCCAGCTGTGTAAAGCTGAGTTAGATGAGTATCTTTGGTTAGCACCACCTTCGAAACAGGTAACAGCTTCAGCCCAGGCCAGGCCCTTTAGCAAAGCCCAAGAGGCTAATGGACCAGGCTCTCTCATAGTCGGTGCCATCCCTTTTTAGACCATGCTCTAGCTATCTAGAACCCCAGAATTTCCTGCACAAACAGTCCAAGCCTCCATTTGCAATTTTGAGCCAGGCCTAGCATATGTTAGAGCAGGGTCATAGCTGGGGCCAGATTCTCTGAGAATTTATAAGAGCCTTTCTGTAGTGGATTGAATTATATCCCCCCCAAACTCTCTGAAGCTCGAATTGTGTCCCCCAGGTTTTATGTATTATCCCCCACTGTGACTGTTAAGAGGGTGGGAAATCCTATTATGGTAATTGAAAGGTGGGGCCTTGAAGAGGTAATTAGATTATAGGACTGTGCAGTAGTGAGTGGATTAAAAATGGTGGTCAGGGGCATTGTTCTGAGGGCTTTAAAAGAAGAGGAGTCTGTCTCTCTCTCTCTCTGCTTCCACCATCTTGCAATATGAGGCCTCTGGGTCACTGTCACCACTACCAGATGGACTTTGGACTTCCCAGCCTCAGAAACTGTAAGCAATAAATTTTGTTTTTCATTATAAATCACCCAGTTTCAGGTATTTTGTTACAAGCAACAAAAACAGACTAATACACCCAGCATATGTTACAGCAGGGTCATAACTGGGGCCAGATTCTCTGAGAATTTATAAGAGCCTTTCTGAGGATGTTAGCTTCAGTGAATCCTAGTCATGGAGCTGTCCAAATCAGGGCAGTAGACTGCTAATGCCCCAGAAATATGATGGGGTGGCTGAGGGGGAGGAGGCTGCTCTGTGTTTTGTGGTTTTAAGTTCACCATGGCCTACAGCAAGCTCTCAGGAGATGGTCAAAGCACGACTCTTCTGTGGGATGAATGAGTGCCCTCAGCTGGTCCAGGCAGCAGGACCTAGAGGGGAGGGCAGGAACCACATCCTTGGTCTAGACAAGCCAAGGACAAATACGAACCATGTTTTCTGTTCTCTAGTTAAGAAGACGATACTCAAATACTTGAACATGCATGTTCACAATAGCCAAAAGGTGGAAACAACCCAAATGTCCACCAATGGATGAGTAAGTAAACAAATGGTGGTATATCGATATTCTGGGATATTGTCTAGTCTTTAAAAGGAATGAAATTCTGACACATGCTACAACATGGATGAACCTTGGAGACTTTATGCTAAGTGAACAAAGTCAGATGCAAAAGATCAAGTATTGTGTGCTCCCATTTCTATTAAATTTCCAGAATTAGTAAATCCATAGACTGTCAAATAAACGAGCCAGAGATGACCCTGTGCATTGTCCCTTACGTTTTTTACTTTTTCACAGTATGTAGGACCTTTAGCTCAAAAGCTCACGGGTGCCAAAATCAAATGTTTACACATCCAATTGCTTTTTTTTTTTTTTTTTGTCCTTTTTGTGACCGGTAAGAGGATTGCAACCCTTGGCCTGGTGTCACCCGCACCACGCTCAGCCAGTGAGCGCACCGGCCATCCCTATATAGGATCTGAACCCGCCACGGGAGTGCCGCTGTGCTCCCAGCGCCGCACTCTCCCGAGTGCGCCACGGGTCGGCCCCAATTGCTTTAAATATAACACAAATAAGTGCATTTTTAGCCATTTAGAGCCTGCCTGGTTTGCATACTCCACACAACTGCATTCAGCATTTACAAGCCATTGATAAGACAACTCCTGGGACTATCAAAGACCCCAAGCCACTGCTGTACTCGGGAGCTCTCTGACCCACAGACTGTCTATTTTGTTGCTGGGTGACATTCCCTTGCCCTCCTCCCCTTCTGGTTAGTGGTCTCCATGCTGCCCTCCCTAAAGGTGTCCTGCTGCAAGAGATTTTCCCTCACTGGGTGGGCAATCCTGTCAAAGCTGGGCCCAAATAAAGCTAATTGTGTGCTACTGCCACCTCGTGGTCATGTCTTTTTTCTTGATCAGCACTAAAATGCTCAAACTCACTACTGACACAGTAGTGGTTGCCAGGGGCTGGGGGCTGGGAGCATAGGGGATTAACTGCTTAATGGGTACAGGGTTTTCTTTCAGGGGTGATGAAAATGTTTTAGGACTAGATAGAGGTTTGTGACTGTAATAAATGCCATTGAATTGTTCACTTTAAAATGGCTAATTTTATGTTGTGTTTCTCCTCGTTATATTAATTTCACCACAATTAAAAAAAACAAAACAAAACAAAAATGATAGACTGGCAGCAGACTTCTTGGTGATGACACCCCTCAACTCCTCTGTCTGTGGAATCACCTACTACAATCAGCTCCGGTTGCCTTGGAGACCAACCGGCCTCCTCATCCTCTAGTGAACTCCTACACCTCTCTATTGGGCTGGTCTCCTGTTTCTGTCCTGTATCCCATGTCCTTCTGCCTGGGTTTACCCTCTCATTTTATTGTAGCACATCCTCTAACAGCTTAAGAAAGGATGCTTGGGAGATAAATTTTTTGAGTTGTCTGAACCTATATTTCTTTTACCGTTATTCTTAATTATTAGTTGGGCCCTAGTATATACAATTCTATGTTAGGACTCATGTTTCTTTGGAATTTTGAAAGTAACATTTCATTGTCTTCTCGTTTCCAGCATTAGGCCTGTAAGGTCACAAGCCATTCTGACTCCTATTCCTTTGAATATGTTTTTCCTTTCTGGAAACTGATAGAATCTTCTCTTTATTTACTGAGATCTCACAACAAAGAGTCTCGGTCTAGGCCTATTAGTATTTATTGTCCTGAGCACTCCATAACCCCTTTCAGTCTGGCAACTTCTTTCATTCTGGGAAATTTTCTCGGATTATTTTGTGGCTTTTTTATCTTCTCTGTTCCCTCTGAAACTTATTTGGAGCATCAGGACTAGTTCTTTAATCATCTTGTCTTTTCTTTCCTATTTTTCATCTTCTTGGTATTTTGCTCAAGATTTTCCTCAACTTTATCATTCACCTCGTCTATTGAGTTTTTTCCAATTCTATTACAATATTTTTAATATCTAAAATATTTTTTGTTCTCTGTTCCTTTTATCCTTTTTTCGTGAACATATCTCTTTTATCTCTGACTATATTAACAATATGTTTTTAAAAATTTTCTTCTTCTTGTAAATCTGTTTCCTCTAAACTGGTTTGTTCTGTTGTTTAGTTTTGATCCCTAGCTTCTTATTGGAGGCTTCTTCATATATCTGCTTATCCTTGATTGTCTGCCCATGATTAAGAGTGGAGGGTCTCCTTACTTTGAGTTTTATATATGGTGATCTGGGTGGGCCATTTTTGGGGATCCTTATCTTTCATTTAGGGTTATTCAGTTCACTAGAGAAGGCTTTTCCAATCTAGTACTGGAAAACAATGGGCTGGCAACCAGCATTCTGGGTGCTAGTGAATTAGGAGGGCTGGGAGTGGAGGTAATCTTTGCACTCACCACTAACTAGGGAGATAATCCCTGATTATCCCTATGTTTTCAGTAGGGTTCTTATGCCCTCATCTGTGCCTGGCACGAATTCAGGTACTCTTTATTTTACCATTCTTCTGAGAATAAACCTCCAGATTTCTGCAAGGTGGGAAGAGTTGCTAGCCTCTCATTGACATGAAGTTAACATAGGAATTTAGGAATCCAATTGCTTCTCAAATTCCTTTCATACCTTATTTTAGTGCTCCCCATTCCCACTTCTAGAAACACTTGGGGCTGCCAGTTCCTAAGCCTTTTTAGAATTTTGGCTCATAAATCAAATTGCTTCTCAGTTTTTCCTCCTGTCAACTTGGAATTTGGCTTTTTCAGTTTCTCCTAAGTCAATCATCACTCTTCCACCTGCTTTTACACTTCTAAAAATATGTGGTTATTGTCTTCCACTCCTGTTTTTTTCTCTTTGTCTTTATGGGACTTTGTCTTTAAGAAGAAAATCATCTTTTTATAGTTTTAGAGAGGACTTTCCTTAGGGAGGTTCAATATGCATCATAACTTGGAACCTGAAAGTGGGAGCCATATATTAAGGATGGGCAGAATGATGTTGTAAAGATGCCATATCAGCCTTGAACTGCCTGCCTCTAGACATCTTTTCCAGGTGAGAAATAAACTTAATCTTTTTCAAGCCACTTATTTGGATGTTCACTTTTATGCAGAAAATAAAACTTTAACTGCTATTAGAACCTCCCACATCCCGTGGTTGTTCTGGGGACCACAGGGTGCTCTTCTTGGGATGATTCAATTTCACTTGCCTTCATTGCCACTCAAGAATTAAATTCCTGGGAGAAAGATTCTAGGTCACTCGGTCACATGCCCAACCAACTGGTTTGGCTTAAGGCAAGATGTAAATGAGAGCTCCACCAGAATTACATGAAGAACAGGACAGCAATCCTCAAAAGGAGGGGGCCTGAATAGAGAAAAATGAAAGAATGAGAGAAAGAAATGCAACGTCCATTACATTCTACCTCTTGGCTGCTCGGCACATAGAAACACACATACTCTTCTCTCAATATGTGTCTTAGTACATTTTGTGCAATTAAAACAAAGTGCCTAAGACTACCAGAACTGAACTTTATTTTCTCATAGTTCTGGAGGCTGAGAAGATCAAGGCACCACCAGGTTTGGCTGTCTTGTAGGGCCTTCTTGCAGCATCCTCACATGGCAGAAGGTGGAAGGGCAAGCAAGAGCAGAAGAGCAATTCCATTAACAAGGGAGGAGCACTCATGGCCTAATCATCTTGTAAAGTCTCTACCTCTTAATACTATCACATCGGCAATACCTGAATTTTGGAGAGGACACATTCAAACCATAGCACTCCACTCCTGCCCACCCCCCAAAATTTATGTTCTTCTCACATACAAACTACATTCATTCTATTCCAAATCCCCAAAAGTCTTAACTCATTCCAGAATTAAATCAAAAGTCTAAAATCAAGAGTATCATCTAAATCAGATATGGGTGAGACTCAAAGTATGATTCATCCTGAGACAAATTTCTGTCCAGTTGTGAATGTGTAAAATCAAACAAATGCTTCCAAAATACAATGGTGTATTTAGAAACAGGATATATATTCCTGTAGTAGTGAAAATGGCCAATCAGCATTCTCAGCTTCCAGTTTCAATTGAACCACTAATGTATTCCCGTTCAATACATACTGACTCAGGCCTGGAGAGAGATTAAAAAACAACAGCCAAACTTTAACTCTCAAGGAAGGTGACTAAGTCCTGACATTGCGGTGGGGGGGGGGGGGGGGGGGGGGC
>NW_007730080.1:42141-42967 GCF_000696425.1 Galeopterus variegatus
GGGGGGGGGGGGGGGGGGGGGGGGGGGGGGGGGGGGGGGGGGGGGGGGGGGGGGGGGGGGGGGGGGGGGGGGGGGGGGGGGGGGGGGGGGGGGGGGGAGAGGGGTCATACATTAGATAAGAATTTATGGTTTGAGAAAATGTCACCTTTTGGAGTCCCCTGATTAATCACAACCAAATATTCATGAGTGTTGGACTGTTTTTTTGGAATCTAATTGTCCTATCTTTTAGGATAACCAAGCTCAGTTCACCTCTGGTCGTTAACAGCTTCAGGGTACCTGAGACCCTCCCCTCCCCTGAGGTCTGGGGGCCCATTTCAGTGGCAGCTGTGCGCCCAGCATTCCAAGTCCAGAGAGTGCTTTTTGTAAAAAGCTGTCTGTTCCCTCACAAGGTGGATACAGAATTAGTTCTCTGACCTTCATGCTCCTTTCTTTTAACGTGCCTTTCAGCTCTGCAGAGGCTAGACAGCTAAAATCCATGCCTCCAGACTTCTTCCCAGCTCATATTCCAGAAGCAGATTTACTCTTGCATGATTTGAAAAACAGGAGTGGGACAGATGCGATTTTCTTGCTGTTGTCTTTGCTGGCATGCTAGGTCGGGAGGATCAGAATGTCAACAGGCAGGGCCGAGCCCGTGGCGCACTCGGGAGAGTGCGGCGCTGGGAGCGCAGCAGTGCTCCTGCCGCAGGTTCGGATCCTATATAGGGATGACCGGTGGGCTCACAGAGCTCACTGGCTGAGAGCGGTGCGGCCGGTCTCAAAAAGGACAAAAAAAAAAAAAAAAAAAAAAGAATGTCAACAGGCAAAGACATCAGCTGAACTCAGCAGG
>NW_007730080.1:42977-156701 GCF_000696425.1 Galeopterus variegatus
CGGCCGGTCTCAAAAAGGAAAAAAAAAAAAAAAAAAAAAAAGAATGTCAACAGGCAAAGACAGCAGCTGAACTCAGCAGGTCTAGTCACAACTTCCAAGGGCGTCAAGTGGCTGCTGAGACTTTATCAGAGGATCAAATTCCTGAACCGAACAATTCCAGTACTGCCCTTCCCACCCGACACTCCAGCTTCTATAGCCCTTTTGGTGATTTTGCATCTAATTCTCTGCAAGTTCCTTACTGCTTACAATACCTAGAGTGGCTTCAATTTTCTACACTAAACCCATAATGATACTCCTTACCTATCTATACTACTACTGAAATAAAATCAAATTTTCTGTCAAAGAAGTGATGAGGAGGTGCCTAGACGGGATGAGCATAATTTATCTAATTTTTTATTCCTTTTCCTGAAAGTTTTGAATTCCTTCCTTTATACTTGGTAAGGGGTTTCTGACTTTAGGGATGTCATTTTTTGAGGAACAAAGTTCCTCAAAGGAACTTAAAAGGGTGGAATTGCTGACAGGGTATTGGACATCTCACAATAGCAAAGGAAAAATTAAACAATTGAGCTTCATGAAAGACAGTAACCAGGTGAGTTTCAGAGTTCTCTGTAACATAGGGTCATTCTGACTGCCACAAGGATAATTCAGCCCCAACTACCTTCAGTCCTTGGAAATTCTGCTCAAGATTCAAATTCCTGTGAGAGAAAATGTGATGGACCTAGCCTGGGTCATATTTCTTTATGGTGGTGGTGGTTACAAGAGGGGCTGTGATGACAAAACTGCACACAGTGGGAAGTGACGGCTGCCAAAAGGAAGATATTCTGAGCAGAAAAGTAACGGATGTCTATGAACAGCATCAGCCCCTTTACCACCCACTCTATGATCTTGCCTTCAAGAAAGGAATCTTGATGCTTTTATCAAAATATGCTCTATCACTAAACTGAAGATTCAAAATGTAAAGATGCAGACAAGGCAGAGCAAAGGATCACAGCTCTGTTCCCTTTGAATGATCTGGATATCCCTCTCTCTAGGAGGTACATCTCCCCTCACCTATGCTCCATCCAGATTCTGCGATCTTACCTTTCTTCATCCATATCCTAGGATCTTAACCAGCTCACCAAGACAGGACAGTCACTGTTGCTTAGGAAAGGATAGAAAACCAAACACATCTGTAGGAATTTCTTTTAGGGGTATATGCTGTTGCTCAGATTTTCCTTCTCTCCTGTTCTCCTGCCTCCTAATTTTACCTTCTTGTCAAGTGGTAAGTAAGGGGAGGCAGGGTTCAAGAACTGGTTCTGATCCTTGGCCCCGATCCCTTTTGATTTATAAGACTCTGACTCTTCTCGCTCTCCCTTTTCCCTCTTCATTCCCCCTCAATATCTCTCTCCCTCTCTCTTTCCCTCTTTCTCTCTCTCTCAAGAATACACATCAAGTCTTTATTCTGAAAGGGTAAGATGGGTCTCAGGAACCAACCTACTTTCAATAATTATTTCAGCTAACTATCACAATTGGGGTCCTGACAATGGTGAGTTCAATCAGAGCAGGTGGAGGACTAGAAATTTAGGATGTGACAAAGGGGATTGAAAAGGGTCTAATCATGAGTGAAGGCCCATGACATTATTTTTCTTAAAGACAAATACAATGGCACATGAGTCAAGACAAAAATTTCTTCAAGAATGACTAAATGGAACAATTTTTCGGTGTTCTTGCATATTCAAAACTGTTGATCTGTGGGCTTTATTCTGAAATGTTTTATTCAATTGTCTTATAGCACTGCTTGTTTAAAGGTGACTGACCCAGCCTAAATTTATTTCCTCTTACAAATGACTTGAACTTTTTGTCTGTCTAGAGTATTGTTTCTTTTACTTTAGAGTTCAGTAATTTTACCTAGATATGTCTCAGAGCTGACAGTTCTAAAACAATTTTTCTGGGACAAAGAGTATTCTTTTAATCTACAGATTCGTGTCGTATTTATTCCTGGAAATTTTTCTTATATTATATATTGAGACATTTGTTCCAATTATTTTAGTTTTCCCTTATTCAGTTTTCTCCTAGGGAACACTGAAATGTGTGTATTATTTGGTATCCTTTGCCTGTCTTCCATACCAATTTTTTTCCTGCAAATCCTTTTTTGTATATACATTTTTATTGGAGTATAACACAGAGACAGAAAACTACACAAATTATAAGTATATATTTCATTGAATTATCACAGTTAACACACCCAAGTAGCCACCACTCATATTTTAATTGTTTTAACATTTTCATTTTATTTTGCTTACTTTTCTCATTCCTATACTCTATGTCTCTTCCTAGGCTTTTGGCATGATTTTCCTTTCCAATTTAAACTTCATTGCTGTGATGACTTTTTTCCTCCATTCACATGTTTCCTGTGTACTGTCAACTCTGAATTCATCTCGTTGTTTTTTCTCCTTTTCTTTCCTAAGTTCTTTGTCTCGGCTTTGTTCTTTTGTGGTATTGCATACATACAATAAAATGCTAAATATTCAGTGTACTATACATAGCACATTACATATTTTATATATATACAAGGTACTTCCGAAAGTTCTTGGAAAAATAGAACTAAAAGATACTCAAATCTTTCCATGAACTTTTTGAAGTTCCCTCATATATACACAAGTATACATATATGTTTATCTGTGACTTGTGTAACCACCTCTCAGATCAAAATACACAATATTTCAAATATGAAGGTTCCTTTACACTCTTCACAAATATCCCCTTACCCAGAGATAACTACTATTCTGACTTCCAGCACTATGATTTGTGTTGCTTATTCTTGAATTTCATGTAAATGGAATCATACAGTAAATGGTCTTTTGTGTTTGCCTTTTTATAATCATCATATGAATGAATACATCACAGATTTGTCTTTTTTAAATCCACTTTACTGATGGACACGAGTTGTTTAGAGTTTGTGGCTATTAAAGTTGCTATGAACACTATTGTACAGGGCTTTTTGTGGACATATGCTTTCATTTCTCTAAGATAAATATCTAAGAATGGAATTGCTAGGTAATAGAGTAGATATATGTTTAACTTTTTAATATGTTAACAATTTTTCAAAGTGATTGAATCATTTCATACTCCCACCAGCAATGTATGAAAGTTCCAGCTGCTTCACATGCTTGCAGCTCTTGGTATTGTTAATCTTTTTCACCATAAGCCATTCTGGTGGGTGTGTAGTGGCATCTCATCATGGTTCAATTTGCATTCCCCTGATGACAGATCATGTTGAAACATATTTTCATCTGCTTATAGCCTGTTCAGTTCTTTCCTTCTTGATTACTTATCTTTGAATGAGGTGAACTTTTCTTAAAACTGCTTTTACAGGAAGTTTATATTGTTAAAAGATAAACTTAGGCACATTAAAATTTTAAAGAGTTATTTGAATTGACAGCTATTCATGAATAGGTCAGTTCAAGACACAAGCAGTTCTGAACCTCCAGTAAAGGGTGGGGGAGGAGGAAGGCTTTTATAAGGTGAAACCATAAACAAGGAAAAGAAAATATTTGATTGGTTTAAGTGGGGCAGTAGCCTTATTTGGATCATTTCAGTGGAAAATCCCTAGATAGAGATTAGTTGGTGGTTTGTGATTGGCTTAAGTTTCTTTTTACCATTTACACTGAGTTTGGTTTTGATTTGCCTAGGTAGGAACCCAGGACCACCTCAGTTTAATGGCCTCTCAATTAATTATTTTAACAGTAGAGATGAAGAGATTGGGTCTGTGTTCGGTGTTTCACACTAGCCGTAATTTTTCTCATGGCCCACGATTTTTAATGAAATCTTCTAGTTTTTATTTCTCCCATAGAAAAGGAGACAAGTAGCTGTAAGGCAATTTTTCTTGTAATGTTTTTCTTCTCTCCTTCTGGCAATGGAATAAATTGATTCCTGAAAATAATAAGTTATAAATAAGTGAATTGTCTTTTGAATCCATATCTTTTGCTTCTTGAACTGCTGAATTTGATTTGGAAATACTGTATACTGTTTAGGATTACCTTATCCACATAATTTGGTCAACTATTTTTTTCTTTCCAGTTTTAGCATTAAGTTTCTTAAAATGAATAGGAAAGATTTTCTTCTTTTTAAAAATTCTCTGAATACTTTGCATAAGAGAGTATTCCATTTTCAAGTTATTTGTATAAAGTCATTGTTTTATAATAAATTTTAAAAATCTCTACCATATTCGTAGTTGTGTGCCCCCTTTTAAATTCTAATATATGCCTTTTCTCTTTTTTTAAGCTTACTATATTTTTGTCTATTTTATAACTTCTATCAGTAGCTAGCTTTTTGATTTAGATCTTTCATATTTCTACTCCAATCAGTAATTCCTACCCATTCAAAAAATTATTTCTTTCCTCTTCTTCTTTATTCTTGCTCTGTAGTGTTTCTAGTATCTTGAGAAGAATGCAAAATTCACTTGTTTTCTCCCCCCCCCTTTTGCTTTTTAAATGAAAGCACTTAAGGCTCTGAGTTTCTCTCTAAGTACTTGCTTTAGCTGCATTCTACAAATTATGATAATGTTGCATCTTCATTTTCATCTAGTTTTGTATAATTTGGAGTTTTCATAATGATTGTGCCTTTATCATGAGTAATTTAGAAATACATATTTGGTTTCCAAACACTTGACTTGGAAAAATTTGTTTATTATTGACTTCCAATTTAATTGCATTATGATCAGAGAACATAGAACATATGATAACCATTCTTAGAAGATTGTAAAAATCACTTGTCAGTAGTATTTAGTAGATCTTGTGAATGTTCCATGAGTACTTAAAAAGAATTAAATGTTTCTTATTTGCTAGACAGATCATCATCATCTCTTTCTCTACATATATAACTGTTCCATGACACATTAGGTAAAGCTTGTTAAATTTTTGTTCAAATTTTCTAGGATTTCCTAAAGATTTTATAATCCTTACTAAGATTTTTGTGTGAACTTGTTCTAAGAGTGCCTGATAGTGATATGTTAAAAAAATGTCTGCCAGTGATTGATTCTCTCACTTTGTCTGTTAGAGCTTATCTCAGTTATTAGGTTCTTCTTATTATTTTTTTAATTTCAGGCACAAGTTTTTTTTAATTTCCAAGATTATTTATTAATTATTATATGAATAGATTCCCCCAATTCATGTCCACCCAGAACTTTAGGATGTGACACTCACTATTTGGAAACAGGGTCTTTGCAGATGTAATTAGTTAAGTATCAAGAGAAGATCATACTGCATTGGGGTAGGCTCTAAATCCAATGACTGGTGTCCCTATAAGAAAAGGAGAGGACACACACAGATACCAGAAAGAAGGTCATGCAAAGGTAGAGGAAGAGGTTAGAGTGATGCAGCTATAAAATAAGGAATGTCAAGGATTGCCAGAAGCCACCTGAGACTAGGAAGAGACAATGAAGAATTTTTTTTCTAGAGCCTTCAGAGGGAGTATGGCCCTGTCAGCACCTTAATTTTGGACTTCTAGTTTCCAGAACCATAAGAGAACAAATTTGTCATTTTGTGGTAATTTATTATGGCAACCCTAGGATATTAATTAATTTTTGTATCTACTTGTTTTCATTTTGTTTATACAAGCTTTTTTCATTCATGCAAGCTGAGGGGCTAACCAGTTAGCTGCAATTGGTTAGAGCATAGTGCTGATAATACCTAGGTCCAAGGTTTGATCCCTGTACTGGTCAGCTGCCAAAAAAAAAAAAAATTTATGCAAGCTGTTTCTTGAAATACAAGAAACATTTCTTGTATTTATGGATGTACTTTCTTTATCTATGTCTGTAAGCATCCTTAGTCTACAAAATTAATTTTATTTTGAGGTCAGGTTGATCTGTTGCTTGTCTTTCTTAGCATAAGAGTTCTTGATATGTTTTGAAATGTTATGTTGCAGTTTCATTTTGAATGGAAAGGTAAGTTTATTCGTTTATTTGCTTTCTTGTTTTTCCACTTTTTTTTTCTTTCTATGCTCACTCTCTCCTGTCTTATATGGCTTGTTTGCTCATTCATAGGATTCTACAATTCCATGTAAATAAGCAGCCATAATAGAGCCACAGTGGCTGGCAGTGTCAAGCAGAAAGGAGAACAAGGACAATGTCTGTGATTACTTTTGGTCCCTTCCTAGATTTAAATTGTATGCCAGCATTCCCTTGGCTGCTGCTTATGCATGACTTTGTGGGCTTTTTCCATGGAAATATTTAACTTGGCTTAGACTCTAGCAAGGTCTTTTTGTTTGCTTGTTTGTTTTCTCATTTTAGTTTACATATCATTGCTATGAATTCCTAACAGAGGTTCAACGAATGAACACTTTGTGCCCTCCTGACAGTTGGTCCTTTTAGAACCTGATTGGTTATCAAAAATATTTTAGGCTATACTTTTTTACCAATTAAGCAGCAATTAACCAAATGAAGATAACCTGATAACATGAAGCATCATTCATTCCACTAGGAAAAGTAGCATAATCCCTGGAGAAATCGGATTTATTGGTACCCTTTATTTCTTTTTTTTTCCCATAATAGAATACAAAACTTTAAAAAATTAATTTTTTTTCTAATTTTAGTGTCTGTTTTGTTCTTGCTTGTTATACTTAAAACATGAAGAAACAGAGTGACAGCTTTAAGAGAAAACTTACATACTAAAGTTAGCTAGGGTGGTAGTGGTATTGAAACATATTATGCTTGCTGGTTTCCATAATATGTCATTTTTTGGCAATTGATGATGAAGTGGTTTTTTTCCTACCAAAATTTATTTTCTGCATATTTTCTGTTATCAAAACTATTTAGGGCCGGCCTGGTGGCGCACTGGATAGTGCGCCGCTTGGGAAGCGTGGCGGCGCTCCCGCCCGAGGGTTCGGATCCCACATACAGACCGGTTCCCGCTCACTGGCTGAGCGAGGCGCGGGAGCAACACCGAGGGTTGCGATCCCGTTGCCGGTCCCCGGTCCGGTACGGGGGCAACACTGAGGGTTGCGATCCGTGGCCGGACACGGAAAAAGACAAAAGACAAAAAAAAAAAAAAACAAAAACTATTTATACATTTCATTGTGGTATCATTATCCTGAGAACAGGGAAACAAAATATGTAATCTTCTAATTACATGATTCAATAATTTTATGAAAATAACTGTTATCACATTCCTATTTTAAATACTATCAGTTTGAGTTTCTCCTAACCGAAAGGCAGAATTGGCCTTCAGTGACCTCTGGTGGCTATAGTTATGCATTTTGCGTTTTCCATATTCCTTTTTGGTTTTTTTCTCTTGTGTTATAGCAGTAGAAATAGCTTGAACAAGAGGTCAAGTGTCATTGCTGTGGCTGGGATTAGATAAGTAACCCTGAAAAGTGAGCCCCAACAGTTATGCTCTGGAGTATATCTCCTCTCAACTTCTCAAGAGTTGGCTCTTAAAGTTATCATCTTCATCCTGCATCACTGAGGATCCCTAGCAGATTAATGCCATTGTCAAATATACTGTAAAATCTTCCACTATAAAAAATTTTTATACTACACCAAGTAATCTACAATGCAATTCCTATCAAAATATCAAAGCCATTCATCACCGAAATAGAAAAAACAATCCTAAAATTGATATGGAACCACGAAAGACCCCAAATAAAAGCAATCCTGAGCAAAAAGAATAAGCTGAAGGTATTACACTACCTAACTTCAAAATATACTACAAAGCTGTAGTAATCAAAGCAGCATGCTACTGGCATAAAACAGATACATGGACCACCCAGAAATAAATCCACATGTTTATAGCCAACTGATTTTCCACAAAGGCACCAAGAACATACACTGGGGAAAGGAGAGCCTTTTCAATAAATGGTGCTGGGAAAACTGGAGGTCCATATGCAGATGAAAGAAACTAGACCCCTATCTCTCACTGTTTACCCACATCAACTCATAATTAACTAAAGATTTAAATGTAAGACCTGAAACTACAAAACTACCAGAAGAAAACATAGAGAAAACACTCCAAGATGGGACAAAAATTTTATGGAGAAGTCTTCTAGTCCAGTTAGCTCAGTTGGTTAGAGCATGGTGCTGATAACACCAACGTCCAGGGTTCAATTCCTGTACCAGCCAAATTAATAATAATAATAATAACAACAACAACAACAATAATAATAACAACAACAATAATAATAATAATAATAACAATAACAAAAGAAAGCTTCTAAAGCACAGGCAAAAAAAGCGATATATAGTATTACATCAAACTAGAAAGCTTCTGCACAGCAAAAGAAACAACCAACAGAGCAAAGAGTCACACCAGCAGAATGGGAGAGAATATCTGCAAACTATTCATCCAACAAGAGATTAATATCCAGAATATACAAGGAACTTAACAGCAAAAGAACAAATAATCCAATCAAAAAATGGGCAAATGGTCTGAAAAGACATTTCAAAAAAGCAGACATACAAATAGCCAACAGGTATATGAAAAAATGCTCAAAATCACTAATCATCAGGTAAATACAAATAAAACCACAATGAGATATCTCCGCCAAGTTAGAATGGCTATTATCAAAAAGACAAAAAATAACAAATGCTAGCAAGGATGCAGAGAAAAGAGAATTTTATACACTATTAGTGGGAATGTAAATTAGTGCAGCCATTGTGGAAAACAGTATTAAAGTTCCTAAAAAAAACTAAAAATAGAAATACCATGTGATTCAGCAATCCCACTACTGGCTATTCACCTAAAGAAAGGAAACTAGCATACCAAAGAGATATCTGCAACCCCCATGTTACTGCAGAACTATTCACAATAACCAAGACATGGAATCAACCTAGGTATCCATTGACAGATGAATGGATAAAGAATATGTGATATATATACACAATGAAGTACTACTCAACAATGAAAAAGAATGAAATCCTGTCATTTGCAGCAACATAGATGAGTCTGGAAGACATTATGTTAAGTTAAATAAGTCAGGCACAGAAAGATAAATATTGCATGTTCTCTCACTCATTTGAGGGAGCTAAAAAAAAGTTCAGCTTTTAGAAGCAGAGAATAGAACTGTGGTTACTAGAGGCTAGGAAGGGGAAGTGAAAGGGAGATAGAGGCTGGTTGATGGACACAAAATTACAGCTAGATAGGAAAAATAAGTTCTAGTGGTGTACAGCAATGCTAGGTATCTACAATTAACAATAATTTATTGTATGTTCTCAAATGGCTAGAAGAGAGAAACTCAAATGTTCTCATCACAAAGAAATGAGAAATTTTTGCAATGATGAATGTTTATTATCCTGATTTGATCACACATCATACACATGAATTGCAATATAACTCTGTACCCCATAAATATGTGCAATCAATATGTGTCAATTAAAATATTAAGATAATTAAATAAATAGAATAACCAAAAGTAGACCTGGTCTACAGTTATCATCATGAAAGAAAAATTTTTAAAATATCTTTTCTTTACCCTCACCCTCTCTCAAGTAGAGGCCCATTGCCGTGCTGCCTTTTAAGCAACATTTAAACAATATTGTTTTAAAAAACAATAACAACAAAACTTTATATGTACATTTTCTAACACTCAGTTATCACCATTTTGCCAAAATTTGAAGTACTTCTTGAAAGGGTTGTCTGAATTTCCTGTATTCACTTGGTCACTCTCATTTAGTCTTCAACCAACTCTTATTTGACTTTTGTTCTCAGTCCTACACTGAAACTGCTCTGTCAAGGGCACCAACCCAGAGGTCACTTTTTTATTCTCACCTTACTCAGCCTCCCAATACCATTCACTCACTTCTCTTTCTTGAAATACTTTCCTTCTCATAGTCTGTAGTGCCACATTCTCCAGGTTTTCTTTCTACATCTTGGTCAACTTTGCAGTCTGCTCCCTCTTCAGTGTACTTTTAAATGTGTAGTGTCCAGTGATCTGTCCTGAGCACAATACACATTCTCTTTAGGTGATCTCATCCAGTTACATGGTTCCCAACTTTATAGCTCCAGCCCATTGTTTTCTCTGAACTCCACATCCATAAATGCAATTGCATATTTGACATATCTACCTTGATATCCAAGAGTCATTTCCAATATAACATGGCTAAAAAGGAACTCTTGATTTTTATCTTTCCCGATGGCTCTTCTTTCCTTCCTCAAACCCCATGTCAGAAAATGACATCACTTAGTTACTTGACCCAAATGTAGGAATTATTCCTGATTCATGACTTGGTGCTGTTACCATCCCTCTTATTGATTACTGCCAAAATACATGCCAAATCTATTTGCTTCTTCCATTTCTACCTCTGCTCTTACCACCATAGTTCAAGCCACCATCATCTTTCACTTGGACTACTGCAATAGCCTCCTAACTGGGCACACTGCTATCCTTCTACAATTCATTTTTCATAAAGCATCCAGAATGATCTCTCTTAAACTTAAATCCAATAACGTCAGCCCTTTTCTTAAAACCCTCCGGTGGCTTCCTGTCTTCCATAGAAGAAGATTAAAGTCTCTTTAACAGCCTAAAATGATAGGTTTCTGTCTACCTCCTGACATCATGTAATATCACTGTCTCCCAAGTTAATTACATTGCAACACACTAATCCTAAAACACGCTAAGATTTATTTTCATTTCAAAGCCTCTGTAATTGCTATTTCCTCTGCCAGACTGCTAAAGTGATTGGATACTTTTCCTAAATCAGGCCTCATTCACCACCTCCAACCCTATCTATCAGCAGTCCTGTTGGCTCTGCCTCTAAACTATACCACAAATCCTACAAATTCTTACTATCCTTGTCATTACTGCCCTGGTCCATGATACTTTTCTAATCAAAGCATATATATTAGGGCTCATTGACTATCCGTGTGTCCCCCAAAACTTCTCAGTCTCTTTGAAGTTAAATGGAGTTATGTCACTAGTGATAGCCAATGGAAATGTAAATGACGTGTCACTTCTGAATCCAACCTCTATTTTTCTTTCCATTCCTGGGCAACCATAAGACCTAGTATGGAGATGGCAGAGCCATAACAGCTTGAATACATTATTTATTACTTGTAGAGAGCTATCCTGGAGTTTCACAGGAGCTGCCCTGGGCGTTGTGTACTTTTGTATTTTTGGTGTATTTTGCATTTTCATTTTTGTTCAGTTGAAAATATTACCGGGTCGGCCCGGTGGCGCACTGCTACAGTGTGCCGCTTGGGAGCGCGGCGGCACTCCCACCGAGGGTTCGGATCCCACATACAGACCGGTTCCCGCTCACTGGCTGAGCAAGGTGCGGGCGCAACACCGAGGGTTGTGATCCCGTTGCCGGTCCCGGTCCGGTACGGGTGCGACACTGAGGGTTGAGATCCGTTGCCGGACACGAAAAAAAGACAAAAAAAAAAAAAAAGAAAATATTACCTAATTTCTTCTTTGATCCATGGATTATTTATTTATTAAACAGTTTGTTTTGATTGGTTATAAATATTCATGGGGTACAAAAAAAATTGTCACCACTTGTGCCTCAGTTGTGATGGCCAGATACATACTGGCAGCATGTCCATTACCACAAATTGTGATTATACCCCATGTCCCCACCCAATTATCCCCAACCTCTCTCCCCATCCTCCTTTCCCCACTCCACTTTGTATCCCTAGGTCTGTTCTCTCCCTCTGCAAGTCCAATGCACCACTGTGGTCTTTCTTTCCTTCCTTCTTTATCTCTTAGCTCCCACTTATGAGAGTACATACAGTATTTACCCCTCTGTGCTTTGTTTATTTCACTCACCATAAGTTTATCCAAGCTCATCCATGTTGTTCCAAATGGGAGAATTTCATTCTTTTTTATAGCTGAGTAGTATTCCATGGTGTACATATACCACAGTTTCCTTATGCAATCACCCATGGATTATTTAGAAGCTATATTTTTAACAACTGTTTGGAGATTTTCCTATTACCCTTCTGTTATTGATTTCTTGGTTAATTGCATCATGGTCAGAGAATGTAATTTGTATAATTTCAATTCTTTTAAATTTGTTAAGGTGTATTTTATGATCCAGAATATGGACTATCTTTGTGAATGTTACACGTGCACTTAAAAAGAATGCGTAGTCTGCTGTTGTTGGGTGGAGGGTTCTATAAGTGTCAATTAGATTCAATTGGTTGATGGTCAGTTCTTCTAATTTCCTTGCTGATTTTCTGTCTATTCATTCTATTACTAACAGACGAGAGTTGAAGTCTCCAAATATAATTATGAACGTGACTCTCTCCTTTCTCTTTTTGGTTCTACCACTTTTTGCTTCATGTATTTAGAAGCTCTGTTGTTGGCATACTGAGCCAGCGCCTTGGGGCCCACCCAGGGACCCAGGGTATGGAGAAGGGGACTGGACCAGCCTCCCAGAACCAGGCACACTGAGCCAGTGCCTTGGGGCCCACCCAGGGAGCTGGGGTATGGAGTCGGGGACCAGATCACCCTCCCACAACCAGGCACACCACGCCAGCACCTTGGGCCCCACCCAGGGACCCAGGACATGGAGAAGGAGACTGGACCACCCTCCCGCAACCAGGTACAACATGCCAGCACCTCGGAACCCACCTGGGGACCCAGGGCATGGAGAAGGGGACCAGACCTCTTTCCCACAACCAGGCACACCAAGCCAGTGCCTTGGGGCCTGTCCACAGTCCCAGGGCATGGAGAAGGGGACCAGACCACCCTCCAACAACCAGGCACACCAAACTAGCACCTTGGGTCCCACCCAGTGACCTGAGGCATGGAACCAGGAACCAGACCCTCCTCCCACACCAGGCACAAAATGCCAGCACCTCGGGGCCCACCAAGACATGGAGAAGGAGACTGGACTCTCCTCCCACAACCAGGCACATGGCGCCAGTGCCTTGGGGCCTGCCCAGAGACCCGGGCATGGAGAAAGGGACCAGACCGCCCTTCCTCAACCAGGCATGCTGTGCCAGCACCTTGGGGCCTGCCCAGGGACCTGGGAAATGGAGAAGGGGATTGGATCCCTCTCCCACAACTAGGCACATGGTGCCAGCGCCTTGGGGCCTGCCCAGGGACCAGAGGCATGGAGAAGGGGACCAAACACACCCCACAACCAGGCATACCGCCAGTGCCAAGGAGCATACCAACAACAGCACCTCCATGTGGGTGGCCCATCACAGCCACCACAATAACCATGGCTGCTGCAAAAGTGGCTAGACGCCACAGCCACCACACAGATGGTCCAACCACTGAAGTGCATTGACACAAGGGGAGTCACCAGCAGAGACAAAGAAGAGGATGTCTCTTTCCACAAAACCCATTTCACAGTGACAGAGGAAGCATCTGCTCTATGGTAATATTGGGGGACCCGATCACATCTCTCAGCATTGGACAGATCATCTAGGCAACAAATTAACAGAGTAACCATTATTCTTTCAGGGGAGAGCGTAATAACTTCGTATAGCATACATTATACGAAGTTATCGTCTCTTTCCACAAAACCCATTTCACAGTGACAGAGGAAGCATCTGCTCTATGGTAATATTGGGGGACCCGATCACATCTCTCAGCATTGGACAGATCATCTAGGCAACAAATTAACAGAGTAACCATTATTCTTTCAGGAGAGAAGAAATCTAGGGCAATTAAAGGGGGGAGGGGGAGGGAATGGGGGAAGGGGAGAGATTGGACAAGGGGCATAAAGAATAATTACGATTTATAACAATATATATGGTAGTAATATTGATTTAATCAACATATCTCAATGTTCAACCCCCAAAATATGTATATCGATTTTGATTCAATAAATAAATTTAAAAAAAAAAAAAGAAGCTCTGTTGTTAGGTGCATATCATTAGGCTTGTTCTATCTTCTGGGTGAACTGATCCTTTTATCACTTTGTAATGTCTCTCTTTATCTCTGGTAATTTTTTTTTGCTCTGAACTCTTTAGTATTAATATAACTGGTTTTCTCCCCCTCACTCCCCTTTTCTTGTGGCTGGCCAATAAGGGAATATGAAACTGCAACCTTGGTGTTGTAGGCTGCACTCTAACCTTACCTTTTAAAAAATGTTTTCCCATAGCTGTGCTCAGATTTATTTTTAAAGTTGTGGTAAAAAATACATGATTTACTTCTTAACTATTTTCAAGTGAGCAGTTCAGTAATGTTAAATATATTCACATTGCTGTGCAATAGATCTCTAGAAATTTTTCATCTTGTAAAACTGAGACTCTATACTCATTGAAAAACAACTCCCCATTTCTCCCCACTCCCAGCAGCCCCCATTCTACTTTCTGTTTCTGTGAGTTTGACTACTTTAGATATTTACTCCAGCTTTTGGATAGTGTTTGCATGATATATACTTTTCCATCTTTTCACTAAAAAAAACCCAGCTTTACTGAGTTGTAATTCATGATACAATTCACCCACTTAAAGTGTACAACTCAATGGTTTTTAGTATACTCACAGACATGTGCAACCATCACCACTACATAATTTTATTATTTATTTTTTTTATCTAATGATTACTATATTTATTTAATTTTTTATTGCAACATTATTGATTGTATATATCTGTGGGATACAGAGTTGAATATCAATACCTGTGTGCAATATGTGATGCTCAAATCAGGATAATTGGTATATTCAACATTATACAATGTGATTGTTCTTCATGGCCCTTTACAAACTCCTCCCTTCCCCTCCTTAACCCTTCCCCTTACCCACCTCTGGTAACCTCCATTTTGATCTCTCCTTTTCAAAGTTCAACTTATTATTGTGATTGTTCCATCCTTCTTTCTTTCTTTTCTTATTTGTCTATTTTTTTAGCTCCCACTTATGCATGAGGACATGTGGTATTTCTCTTTCTGTGCCTGGCTTATTTCACTTATAAGTTTCTCTAAGTTCATCCATTTTGCTGTGAGTAGCAGTATTTCATTCTTTTTTATGGCACAGTAGTATTCCATTGTGTAAATATACCACATTTTCCTTATCTAGTCATCTGATGATGGACATTTAGGTTGATTCCATCTCTTGGCTATTGTAAATAGAGCTGTAGTAAACATGGGAGTTCAGGTATCCCTTCAACATGATGATTTCCATTCCTTTGGGTATATACCCAGCACTGAGATTGCTGGATCACATGGCAGTTCTATCTGTAGTTGCCTGATGAACTTCCATACCATTTTCCAAAAAGGCTGCACCAATTTACAGTCCCTCCAACAGTGCAGAAGTGTTCCTTTTGCTTTACATCCTTGCTAGCATTTGTTATTCTCTGTCTTTTTGATAATAACCAGTCTAACTGGAGCAAGATGATATTTCTATGTAATTTCGATTTGCATTTCCCTGATGCTGAGTTATGCTGAGCATTTTTTCATGTGTTTTTTGGTCATTTGTATATCATTCTATGAGAAATGCCTATTCGGCTCCTTGGCCCATTTTTTAATTGCGTTACTTTTTCTTTTTATTGTTAAGTTGTTTGAGTTCCTTGTATATTCTGGATATTAATCCCATCCAATGTGTAGTTTGCAAGTATTTTCTCCCACTCTGAGTTGGTCTTCTCACCCTATTAATTGTTCCCTTTGATGTGCAGAAGGTTTTAATTTGATATAATCCCATTTGTTTTTCCTTTTGTTGCCTTGCTTTTGGGGTCATATTAATAAAGTCTTTGCCCAGTCCTACTTCCTGAAGTGTTTCCCCTATGTTTTCTTTGAGAAGTTTTATAGTTTCAGGTCTTATATTTAAACCTTTAGTCCATTTTGAGTTGATTTTGGTATACGGTGAGAGGTATGGGTCTAGTTTCGTTCTTCTATACATGGATGCCCAGTTTTCCCAGCACCACTTATTGAAGAGGCAGTCTTTTTCCCAATGTATATTCTTGGTGCCTTTGTTGAAGATCAGTTGGCTGTGAAGTATGTGGGTTGATTTCTGGGTTTCTATTATGTTCCTTTGGTCCGAGTGTCTGTTTTATGCCAGTACCATGTTGTCTTGGTTACTATAGCTTTGAAGTATAATCTGAAGTCAGAAAACCTCAACAGACCAATAACAAGTAATGAGATTGAAGCAGTAATCAGCAGTCTCCCAACAAAGAAAAGCCCAAGACTGGATGGCTTTACTGCTGAATTCTACAAAACCTTTAAGAGAAATTAAAACCAACTCTCTTCAAACTATCCAAAAAATTGAAACGGAGGCCACTCTCCCAAACTCATTCTATGAGGCCAGCATCACCCTGATATCAAAACCAGACAAAGATATAAGAAAAAAAGAGAACAGTATAGGCCAATATCTTTGACGAACATAAGACACAAATATCCTCGGTAAAATGTCAGCAAATAGAATACAGCAACACATCCAAAAAATTATACATGACAATCAAGTGGGATTCATCCCAGGGATGCAAGTATGGTTCAACATATGCAAGTCAATAACTGTGATACACCACATCAACAAAATCAAGGACAAATACCATATGGTTATCTCAACAGATGCAGAAAAAGCATTTGACAAAATTCAACATTCCTTCATGATAAAGACTTTCAGAAAACTAGGTATAGGAGGAGAGTATTCCAACACAGTAAAAGCCATATATGACAAACCCACTGCTAATATCATCTTGAATGGGGAAAAGCTGCCAGCTTTTCCCTTAAGAATGAGAATAAGACAAGGATGCCCAATCTCACCACTCCTATTTCACACAGTATTGGAAGTACCAGCCAGAACAATCAGGCAAGAGAAAGAAGTAAAGGGTATCCAGATTGGAAAAGATGAAGTCAAACTTCCTGTTTGCAGATGACATGATCCTACATATATAAAAGCCTAAAAACTCTACAAAAAAACTCTTAGAGTCAATAAACAATTTCAGTAAAGTTGCAAGATACAAAATCAACATGCAAAAATAAGTAGTGTTTATACTCCAACAACAAACTTAACAGAAAAAAAAAAAACTGAGAAAGCTAGCCCATTTACAGTAGTTACCAAAAATAACAACAACAACAACAACAAAAAAAACCTAGCAATCAATTTAACCAAGGAGGGGAAAGATCTCTACAATGAGAACTACAAATCACTGCTGAAAGAAATTAAAGAAAACAGAAAAAGAGGTCTCATTCCGAGACCTCAATTCTAGGCGCCTTAAAGCTCCCCTCAGACCAGCTGGGCCTACCCATTCGGGACGCGGCGCCTCACCTTCCTCTCCACACACCGTCCCGGAAAACCTCGGATTGCTCAAGTCTTCCCCCTTGCCAACCTAGCGCGCCGAGACCGGCCTAAGAGGGCTTTCGCAGCCTGCGCATATATAACAACAGATTTTAAAAGATCAAGCAATCTACAGTTTCCAAAGTGAAGGGAAAAGAGAAGAACAGGAAAAAAAAAAAAGGGAGAGACGAGCTGGTTTTAGAGAACTATTAAATTATCTGTAAAATGCTAGTTTTCTTCCTTCTGCAAGGAAATGAGAGAAAGTTTAGAGCCAAAAAGTTCAGATGCAGAAAACAAAAATAAACAAAAGAGAGTCATTGCAGTTGATTTTAAAATAACTCAGACCCTTCACAGTATTTTAAGTAAACATTTATTTTTGAAATAATTTTAGATTTAGAGTAAGGGTACAAGGTGCTGAATACCCATCACTTATTTTCCTCTACTATTAACGTCTTGCATAGCCATCGTACATTTGTCAAATTTAAGAAAGCAACAAGGTTACATTATTATTAACTAAACTTGAAACTCTATTCAAGATTTCAGTAGTTTTCCCACTAATATCCGTTTCCTATCCCAGGATCTAGTTTAAGATAGCACATTGCATTCTGTCATCAACTAAGTCCCCTTAGTTTCCTCTGGTCTAATACAGTTTTCTTATTTTTCATGACCTTGATAGTTTTGAGAATATTGATCAGTTATTTTAAAGACTGTCCTTCAACTTTGGTTTATCTGATTTTTTTTTCATGTTTAGACCAGACTGAGTTATAAGTTTGGGGGATGAATACCACAGAAGTGAATTGCCCTTCTCATCACATCACATTAGGAGGTATATACTATCAATATGACTTATTATTGATGATCTTAACCTTGGCCACCTAGCCAAAGTAATGTTTGCAAGTAATGTTTCTCCACTGTAGTTACTCTTCTCCCCACTTTCCATACTCTATTCTTTGGAAGTTAGTCATAAAGTCCAGCCTACACCCAAGTGGGGAGGGAAGTTGAGTCCCACCTCAAGAAGTATGGAATTTATCTCTTGTCAATGTTATCTAACAAAAGGGATTTTGCAGATGTGATTAAATTGAGGAGCTTGAGGGTGCAGAATATCCTGTATTATCCAAGTGGGCCCAAAAAATTAAGGGTCCTTAATTTTTAGTCATAAAGTCCAGCCTACACCCAAGTGGGGAGGGAAGTTGAGTCCCACCTCAAGAAGTATGGAATGTATCTCTTGTCAATGTTATCTAACAAAAGGGATTTTGCAGATGTGATTAAATTGAGGAGCTTGAGGGTGCAGAATATCCTGTATTATCCAAGTGGGCCCAAAAAATTAAGGGACGAGGGTCCTTATAAGAGGGAGGTGCTTACTGCAGCAAGGTCAAAAGTGAGAGGTGATGTGAGGATGGAATCAGAGATTGGAGTGATGTGGCCAGAAGCCCACAGATAACATAAAAGAGGACAGGCAAGTGCACAGAAAACAGGACATGGTTTTAAATCCAAATTTTACATAAAGACAACCAATTTTGATCAGAATCCCCAAATCCCTGGAAATAAATAGTAAACTTGCCATAGAAGAGTCATTTTTTACTCATCAGACTGGGAAAACTATGAAAATCAATTATATCTAGTGATGGTGAGTATGTGGGGACATAAATAACTGACAGAAATATAAATTACTCTTTTAGGAAAAACAATCTGAGAATACATCTTAAATATTTAAATGTGTGCATGGACAAAGCACTCTCAATTTTAGAAACCCATTTTATAGAAACAAAAGCACACATTTGTTTGTTTGTTTTTTTTTTTTGAAAAGCACACACTTGTAAAGATAAATGTAGAGGCTGTATATTGCAGCACTCATTGTATTAATTATAATACTATCTATTTTGTTTTTAATTTGGTGCAAGAAGGTGTTTATGAGTACTCTATTTGCTTCTGAACATTTTTTCCCATAGCTAATCCATCAGCAAATCTTATCTCCTTTACCTCCAAAATGTGTTCACTCCTCTCTGCCAACATTGTTTTTCTTGGTCAATAAACATAGATCAACCTATTAAAAATTATATAATATTCTTAATTTTAGATATACAATAATTTATTTAAATATGCTACCACTGTTTTAAGTCTTTTGCTATTATAATTAATAGGTAGGATGAATTACAGTAGAGATTTAATGTTTAATTTCAAAAAAGACTGCATAAATAAATGCTGAGAAATCCAAACAATATTTATGGTAACTTTTCCTACAATCACTGGATTGCTTTGGTTTTTGGTTTTCATGGCAAGAGAGATCAGGTGAAAGCCATGCCCAGATGAACATGGATGAATATTCCTAATCATTTTACACACAATTTTAGTTTTGAACATTTATTTCTAATACTACCTTCTTTGTTATAAAATTATCCCCTTCAAGGAATACTTTGTAAAGCTTAGTTCTAATACTACAGGATCCATAATTATGTAATTGATTACTAAATGTTTAAAGTTACTCACCATTGAAGACCCTTGCTATTTTTATTTTCTATAACACAAAGTCTATCATCTCCTTAACCTTTTAAAACTTCCATCCTTAGAACTTCAGCTTTGCTATTTTTTTCTTTAAAAATCGCAGGCAGCATTCTGATAATTTATAGTCTAGGAGTACTGTATTTTGTTTACAAAATTCCTTCCTCGTATGCTCAGCATTTTGTTGGCTGTGTTGGCCTCAGTACCTCATTTGCACGATGTCTTCACTAGCATACTTGTGGACATTGAAATCATCTGCCATTTTTTCCACTCACATCGCCTTATGATATCAAGAAAAAGAGCAAACCAAGAAAAAAAAAATTCCAAGGAATTTCTGAAGGAATTCTCTTCATTATTCTGCTCTTCTTAGAGCGAGTAATATTTGTATAATATATAATAAGAACTTTTACCCGTTTCATGAAACCTCAAAACAAACCTTTGAGGCTGTCAGTGTGATACTCATTTTACAGATGAAGATAATTTACAGAATAATCATGGTGTTTAATGGGTCTTAATCCTCCTCCGCTCTTCATATAGTGTGCTGCCTTCCCCACAACTAATCAGGAACTTTTTTTTCTTTCTCTTAACCATTTTCCTCACATCAGTTCCCTTTGTGATAGAAGCCTTTCTCCTTTTATCCTCCTTAGTGTATGTTCAGAAGTTACAAATTCACCACACTATTCATAATTCATGAATTCTAAAGCGTGAAATAGTGCCCAGGTAGCAAATACATACCCATTGGTAAAGCAGTAACTATGCAATTAGTACTTAACACACAAAAAACATTGTTTTACCCAACGTAACACATCGCTGGTGTACAGAGTGTGTGTTGGGGACGCCAGAGGAAATGGCCCCGAACAAGCTTAATGCCAGATCGAGCAACTTGAACCTTCTCTTGTTCAAGTTCTTTTCTCTCTTGCATTTATTTCCTCTGGTGAGCACAAGATGCAAGAGCCGTTCCTAACAGTCCTCTCCTTTTTTCTTACAGTTGAAGTTGGCTGCACTCTCAACAGCCTCTTGCCCTCCTCAGCCACTGTGGCTCCCTGGTCTCTTCTTCACAGAATCTTCCAGAATCGCTTTTTTCTGGGCACGCTGGTTAGCTGGTCAGGGGGTTCCCAAGTTTCCAAGCCATTGCTACTTACCTCCATAGGTCAATTACGCACTTCTCTCTGGTTGTTCCTGAAATGCGTTAACCTCCATAAGATCATGCCACTGAACTGGGTTCCAGCTCCTCCTGACCGCTTCTTACTTACTCTTCAGGTCAGTCAGTATGGGCGGCGGTGTTTACTGCCTCATTCCGAGACCTCAATTCTAGGCGCCTTAAAGCTCCCCTCAGACCAGCTGGGCCTACGGCCGGCCTACCCATTCGGGACGCGGCGCCTCACCTTCCTCTCCACACACCCCCCGGAAAACCTCGGATTGCTCAAGTCTTCCCCCTCGCCAACCTAGCGCGCCGGGACCGGCAGAAGAGGGCTTTCGCGGCCTGCGCATGCGGACTCAGCGGCCGCCACTCAGGCTCACCGGCTGCTTCCCTCAGGGCGGCCGGGGCGGTTTGGAGCTCGCTGACAGCTCCACGACCGACCGGCGCAGCCTCGTCCCGTGCTTCCACGTTATCCTATCAGAGGCGGGGCGGGGCGACGGCCTCCGCAGCCTATCAGCGCGAACCACGACCCAGGCGAGCCCCGTAGGAGAGCGGCCAGGAAGAAGGCGATTGGGTGGCGGCGGCGCTAGGGGGCGTGGCGTCTCCCGGGCCCCGCCCACCGCTTCTTTCCTCAGCTCGGAGCCAGCTGCCGCTTAGGCCTGAGTGAGAGCCGACGGCGGGCGGGCGCAGCAGCTGTCTGAGCGCCGGCGCGGGCTGGTGGGTCCTGCACCCTTCCTCGTCCTAACTCTCCGCGCCCCCGGACATGGTGGCCCCCAGCTGTGTGATCAGCCGGCTGGGCTCGGTGTTCCCCTTCCTTCTGGTCCTGGTGGACCTGCAGTACGAAGGTGAGTCCTGCCCTGCTCCGGCCTGGGGAGCGGGCTCCCGGGCCAGGCCCCCCGGAGCTTGCCCGCCTGCGACCGGGCGAGAGTCTCGGGGCGGCTCGGACGGTGGGGCGGGAGCCGGGAGACACCGCGGCCCGGCCTGGGCCTGAGCCCGCGCCTGGGCGGGGGCTGGAGCCCGGTTCCGGGTTCGTCCAGGGAAAAAGTGAGGGGACCGGCGGGCCGCCGGGACGGGACAGCGGGTCTGGAGTGAGGAGCGGGGCCGCGGGAGTCCGAGGAAGCGGGGGCACCGGGCAGATACTTCGGGAGCGTCCTGGGACGCGGAGCCTTGGGCAGCCGTCGGTCCCGGCCTCACTTGGGACCCTGGCTTGGCGCCTGGGGACACTGTTGGTCAGTGGTGCTGGGAGGAGGCGGTAGAGGTGGCCAAAGGGGACGCTTCTCTGTCTCTGGAGTTCCTGGGCAGGGAAGGGGTGCGGGGTTATGTCCGGCTGCGTGAAGGGGACAGTGTCGAGTGTGGAAAAAGTGAGTAGCCGTCACGTTACGATACACTGTGTCGGTGTAGAAGTTGTTAGGTTGCTGCTTTACGGAACCGGTGTTGGAATTCAAGCTCGCGGAGGGCAGGGCACCAAGATTGTGGTTTTACAACTCCCAGGATAGTCATTCCACTTAGGGCTGGCTTTACTTCTCCGAGTTCTCTGAAAAGGGTCCCTTTAAAAAGATACTGAGTGTTTAAATTTCACTTCAGTCCTACAGACTGGAATGTTGGCTACTTCTACAGAACAGTGAAAATAGAGGGTTGTCCCACCTTAGGTGTCAGCGGGGAGGAGGAGTAAAAAAGCTGAAAGTGCCAACTTGAGTACTCCGAGCTTGGTTAGTGTGCGAAATATTCGAGTATGGTGACATATCACATGCATTGATCTAATTTCATTCCCATTAAAAACAGCTAGTTGTCAAGGAGGTCTGATTAAACATTTGAATATTACGTTCAGAATGAGTGAGGATCTGAAGTTGGGAATTGTTATGGTGAAATCCTCAACTTTTTATTTGTTTAAAGTAATACGCTCCAGTTTTTAGGTCTCATTCATGGCAGTGGGTTTTTGTGGGGTTTTTTTTGTTGTTGTTCCCCTGGTAACCATATTTTTTTGAACTCAAAATCAGAACATGTAGAGTGACAACACTGGGACAAAGAATTTGACAGTGAGGCGGCCCCAGAAAATCTAGGGAATTGGAATTTGAAGTCCTGGACCACTTTAATATGGTTCATACATTCCAGTTCTCTTGCATTTTCTAATGCTTAGTCTCTGTGCGCCCCCCCCCCCCCCATTCCGGTAGTATTTATGTCCGATTATCATTGATAATTTATTTTGGACTCTTAAGAGAAAGTTGCCTATGTTCTGTTTAATGTCATTTTTTTTTTAAAGCTACAGAGGTGTGCATTTTTGTATGATTTGCTTTTTCCACTAGCTTGTGGAGCACCTTTTTCGAATTGCTGTTCTGTGTATGATTATGTAGGACTCTTAACACATTTCCCTCCTGTGGTATTTTCCATAAGAAAACCTCATAAGAGAGCTTTTCTGTGTAGGAAGCACTGGTGACATTTCTCAAAGAGTGCCAGAGTACTATCTTCTTTAGGAACATTGCGTGTGTGAAGTAGCGGGGACGTTTTGTACAGGTGATAGAGCAGAAAGGAAAGGATCCCTTTCTGCAAACTGTCTCTTATTTATGGAGGTATCTGATATTATTCCTACTTTACAAATTGGGGAACTCAGGCTCCAGGAGTTTAATTAAAGTTCATTTTGTGTGCAGGCTGGAGACAAGTTAATTGGTTGACAGCATCATTGGGGTTCAAGCATTCAAAAGAGGTGGAAGCTGGGAAAAATTATCATTTTTTTGTTAGCCACCAGTAGTAATTAACAGGAAAGTGATTTTCTGGTAGGTTTAATATAATGATTCTCAAACTTAAGTGTGCATCAGAATCTCTCATGGAGGGCTTTTTAGAACAGGATGCTGGGCCCCACTTCTAGAGCTTCTGATTTAGGAGGTCTAGATGGGGCCTGAAATTTTGCATTTCTGAAAAGATTCCAGGTGACCACACTTTGAGAACCACTGGTGTGGAGTTAAATTAGGAGTTAATAAAGGAGTTAAATTAGGTGTCTGCTATGTAGTAGACACTAGATTTGGTGATGGGGATGTAAAGGTAAGAAAGAACCTCTGACTTGAATTGGCAAACTGTTAGCTCCTGTTTTCCCAAATAAGTTCTGTGTCTGGGTTCACTAACCTCATAGTTCTCTGGGAGGCCTTCAAGTCAGATGGTGCCACTGCTAGAATGGGTGTGAGAAGAGTAAATGTGAAGCAAAGAGTTGCATAAAATGGAGAGTGTTACTGATGATTAGCTTAGATGGCCTAGTTTCTTAATATTTTAAAATATTCATCTTTGTTTTCTTCTAGATTCTCTGTTAATTGTAATCCAGAGAAGGGAAGCATGTATCGTAATTGAAAGGTTGACTCTTTTAGCACCCCCCTCCCCTTCTCAAAGGCCTTTGAAAGAGGGAAGTCCAAAGCATTAGATTAGAAACAGAATTTTTGGAGTAGAAAGAAAACTTTAGTAGTATCTACTTTAGTGTTCTCATGTTACTGATAAGGAAGTTATTTCAATTCTTTACTAATGGTTTGTTCTTTTCAGTGACTTGAGTAGGGACACAGCCTGGAAACCAAACCTTTTTTTCCAGTTATCATAGTTTTCTCTTTTTCTTCCTTAACATGGTATCTGGACCCAATTTTTCCTTATTTCACTAAACTGGATTGATTAAACTATATATTTTGGCTATAGGGAAAAGAATGGTTGCAAATCTATATGTATAAAAGATGGTGATAACTTTTATTTGAATCTAACCTATGAAAAATATGTTTTATCTTCTCGGATTTCTTTGACATTATTTAAGTGTGGAAAGAATAAGTAAAGTAGCAAAGATGAATGACTTTAAGTAATTTACATAAATTAAGTATTTTAGCGGATGGTCACATAGTTTATAGAATTATTTTAAATTCTTTAATAAGATAGGATGTAATAAGCAGTAGTGTCAAAGTTCCAATTCACTTAACTAGTTAACATTTGCTGAGGGAGTGCCTAGAAATGCAGTAGTTTTTATTTGGTGGGACAGGGGAGAATTGTTTTGAGATGAGATGCCCTGTCCTAATTAGGTTTTATTTTCCCATATGAAGTTAATTAATTGTGGTCAAATTTAATTTCCATTGCCATGGTCTCCTCTGGTTAATGTCCAGGAATTAATCTTTGTTTATATGGAAATATCATGGGAACCTAGTCACCTACTCTTCCAAACTTGAACATATCAACCATATATTTATTTTTCTTTTTGTACCCTACTTTTTTTTAATTTTAATTTTTTATTTTTTTGGCTGCTGGCCAGTAAGGGGATCCAGACCCTTGACCTTGGTGTTATCAGCTCTAACCAACTGAGCCAACTGGCCAGCCCTCTTTCCATATCTTCAGAAAGCTGCTTTAAAAAAGAATTTAAATAAAAATTTTTTTTAAAAATTGGTGAGTTTATGTAGTTTATAAGACATGTATTTGTGAAGCACCCATGTCCTCTATCCCTCCTTTCTCAGTTTAGATTTAGTGCTCTATCATTGTAGTCACTTCGTTGCAAATACCCTTTAATTTCCCTGCTCCTATACACTTTTGTTTTACTTACATTGCAAAACGCAATACCGATTAAATTCAATTTTGTCAACTTGTTTGTTGTCCCTTAGAGCTGAACACAGATGGAGAAAAATGGAGACAACCTTGTTGATTAGTCTCATTTTAAGGGAACAATCTCAATCTCAAATGCACACTCAAATGCTGATAATATTTCTGCAGTTACCTAGTATGTCTGTTCTTGAAAATCAGTGTTTCACACCTTTTCGTCTTTCCTTAAACCTCCATTTCAAACTCCCCTTTTCTCTCTTCCCTTATCTTATTTTTTTTTTTTAGACCTTGTCTTAGAGAAAATGAAAGTCATCACAGGGCAACTTCGTCTTCTTTCTACCATGAAATTCACTAATCTACGTACATCAGTACCCACTCCGCTACCTTTTCTTATATTAAAATGTATAAAACATCTCTATTCCCAACTAAATCCAATCTCTGTACTTATACCCTGGAATACATTTCCTCTCACCTTCTGAAAGCGTTGCTCTTATGATTGTCTTAGTCTGTTTTTGCTGTTGTAACAAAATATGAGACTGGATAATTTATAAACAGAAATTTACTTCACATAGTTCTGGAGGCTGGGAAGTCCATGATCAAGGCACTAGCTTTTGTTGTCTGGTGAAAGAGGGCCTTCTTGGTGTATCCTCGCATGGCAGAAGGTGGCAGGGCAAAGAGGACAAAAGGACCTAGCTTGTTCCCTTCAGCCCCTTTATATGGCACTAATCCATTCTTGAGGGAAGCCCTCATGACTTAATCATTTCCCGAAAGGCCCCACCTTTTAATACCAACACAGTGGGGATTAAGTTTCAACACATGAATTTTGGGAGACATTCAGATCATGGCCAGTTATTTCTCTTCTGTGTCATCACTTCCTTCCCCTCTGCTGGATCATTGCCATCAGCACTCCAACATGCTGAAGCATTTCTATCTTAAACTGTTCTCTGATGTCAATTGTCCCTGCAGCTACTGAACTGTGTTTTTGCTTCTCTTGACAGCAGAACTCTAAAGAGTTGTTGGTATTCTCTATTTCTATTTCTCTATCTTCTGTTCTTTCCCCAACATATTACTATTCTGGTACCTTAAAGTCTTATGTATCTGACTCCTGTTTACTTCTCCAACCTCTTTTCGTCTTAATCTTCCCCTCCATCACCAAGTTCCTACTGCATTGACTTCTTTTACTTCCATATTCCAAGCGCATTTCTGAGTGAAGGTCTTTATTCTTGCTATTGCCATGGTCTGGAAAGTTCTTCCCTGGCATCGTCAAAGGAGCATTCATGATTCAGAGAAGCCTTCTTGACATGCTGTGTGCAAAGTACTCTCTCCTTCAGTTAATACTCTCCCTTTACCTACTTGTATTTTCTTCATAAAACATAACACCATCTGAATTACCTCATTTATTTTACTTGTCTATTTCCTTTAGAAAATAAGCTTTATGAAAAGGGCCTTTGTCTCTGTACCTAAATCATGTTGACATGAAGTAGATATGCAATAATTTTTTTTAAATGGCTGAGTGAAATCAAATCTTTGAGCTCTTTTTTTTTGTGTGGGTTTATTTTCTAAGTTGGAATTCCTTGAGCGAGGAATCCCATCACAACATTTATACCTTCATATTAATTGAAGCATAATGTCCATTGAAATTGAGCAAAGCTGGTGCTATGGTTTGAATGTTGGTGTCTCCCCCAAGATTCATGTGTTGGAACCTAACATCAATGTGATAGTATTAAGAGGTGGGGCCTTTGGGGAGTGATTAAGCCATGAGGATCCCCCTCATGAATAGGATTAGTGCCCTTATAAAATAGGCTCCATCAAGCTCCCTTACCTCTTCTGCCATGGGAGGACACAGCAGCAAGTTACCATTTATGAAGCAGAGAGTAAGCCTTCACCAGACACCAAATCTGCTTGTGCCTTTATCTTGGACTTCCCAGCTTTCAGAAATGTGAACAACACATTTCTATTTACGAATTACCCAGTCTAAGGTATTTTGTTACAGCAGCCTAAAGTGGACTAAGATACCTGGTTACAATAGATTTTATTTTCCTCGTTCTCTTAGGAAGATTTTGGTGCAGACATTGTTCACTGTACTATATAATTACTCAGCCCTTTAGTTGGCTGTATAAACTACTTTTTTGTTTTTTTAGAAAAACATAACCAAAATATATTTTAAAGCAACTATTTTTATACAACACTGTTATAAGTCATCACAAATATTTTTTCCCTTCCATACTTTTTTTAAAAAATCATTATTCAATGCAGTTGATTTTTATGGCCCTAGACTAAACCACTTTTTGGGTCAAGAGAGAGATGCTTACAAGGTCTAAGGTCTCCAGCTTAGGGTATTTTTTATTGAAACTGTAGTCACTGGTCCTTGCTTGACTATGAAATTGCTAAGATACTGAACTTCCTGCCCTATCTTTCTATGGCTGGATTCCTCTGTCTTCTGTGTTTCTGCTATGAGACTTCATCCAGACTCATTCCCACCTTGTTAGGTTCTTGGAATCTGCCCTGTGTTTTTTTGTAGAGTGATATTGGGGTTTTTCTCATTCCTCACATTCTAAGTGATCCAACCTGAATAACCACCTCTGGACTTGCTACCTGGCCTGGGTCTGTCACCTAGCTTTCATGTGAACGTTAGTATATTTGACCACCAGTTCTTGCCTTCTTTAGTCTGGTTCTTCTAGTCTTGATTGTGACTGTCACCAAATCATACTTTTAACCCCTCACCTTTAAGTTTCTTAAAATTATTTATTTTCTGCTCTCCAAAATATAACAGATTCTAATGCTAACAACTTCAGTGAAAGACATAGTTAGTTACTCTTTTTCCTGCCCTTCCTATTCATTTTGCTGACCTATGATCGATGCTTGTCTGAGGAGAAACCTATTGTATAATGCTGATTAGGAAATGGCATGATGTTTAGTTTCCTTATTTCTCAGAAAATAATGTTTATAGACCATGTGGCAAAGGAATAAAAATTATCTATGGCTCAAAATAGAGTTGATGTATTGCAAAAACAGCCCACAATTAGCAAATAATTTTTGGTTTTCAGGTATTAGTGTGTTTATGAATCATTGGTCATATCAGTTTGATTTGATCATTGTTTTGTATTTAATTTAATTTAATTTATTTATTTATTTATTTATTTCCTTTTTGTCTTTTTTTGTGTCCGGCAACGGATCGCAACCCTCAGTGTCGCACCCGCACCAGACCGGGACCGGCAACAGGATCACAACTCTCGGTGCTGCGCCCGCACCTCGCTCAGCCAGTGAGCGGGAACCGGTCCGTATGTGGGATCCGAACCCTCGGTGGGAGCGCCGCCGCGCTCCCAAGCGGCGCACTGTAGCAGTGCGCCACCAGGCCGGCCCATTGTTTTGTATTTTAGATTCTGTTATTCTGATGAGTTATACTACATTTAAGTAAGAAGGCAAATAGTTAATAGTTAGTAATAGCATAATAATAGTTATTCATTCAACAAATATTGAATGCCCACTGTGTGCAAAGTACTGAATTAGGTGATATAAAGAGGAAAACACAATTCCTGCTCTTAACTTGCTTTTGATCAGTGTTGGAGGGTCGGGGTTGAGAGAGGCAGGCACACTGTGATGAAGGCAATGTATTAAGTTGGTGATATTGCAAAGTGAGGTCCTGTACTTGGGAGTGTGGGGATGCAAAGTACAGTAGGATTATAGAGGAACTGTTTTTTTTTTTTTTTTTAATCCTTTTTGTCTTTTTTACTGACCGGTAACGGGATCGCAACCCTCTGTGTCGCGCCCGCACCAGGGACCGGCAACGGGGTCGCAATCCTCGGTGTTGCGCCTGCACCGCGCTCAGCCAGTGAGCGGGAACCGGTCTCCACATGGGATCCGAACCCTTGGCGGGAATGCCAGCGCGCTCCGAAGCAGCGCACTCTCCAGTGCGCCACCGGGCCCGCCCATAGAGGAACTTTTTAACCCACTCTCATTGAAGTGTTTAGTAAAAGTTACAAAGGAGCCAGCATTTGACAGCAGAATGTTGATTTATGAGTAGGAATTTTTTACGTGGGCAAGTGGGGAAGGCCATTTCGTGGAACAGCAAATGCAAAGGGATGAGGTGTAAGAACACAGCACTTACCTTCAGGGAAGGACAACCAGTTTATTTTGTTATAGGAGTATAAAGTGATGAGGCTGAACACTCATCATGAGCCCTGATCCTTAAGGGTGTTGCTTGCCTTTATAGCTGAAGAGATTTAGATTGAATCTAGCCAGAGTTGTGAAAACTGCAGAATTTTTAGTAGGAATGCATTTTGGAAGGATTGCTCTTGCAGCAGAATGGGAGCTAAGCTGGAAACTATATTGGATAAAATTGTAACATAATAAAGATCTGAGTTTTATTCTGAAGGGACAAAGAAATGCTGGATACCTACCTCTTTTAATCCTAGAAGGCAAGAGAAATTTAGTTTGAATAATAACTCAACCTCTGGGGTGAAAGTATGACATGACTTGACATAGCAGTTCAAAGAACGTTGCAAATGCATTCTTGGCTCCCACTGGACTTCAGGTTCAACCTGTGAGGTTGGAAACGATTTTGGCTAAAATGTCACATTAAATGATGGGTTGAGTGAGTGAAGCATGTGAGGCTTAGTCTGGTTTATATGGGGAAAAGGTTTGTTTTAAAAAAGTCTGGTTTACATCGTGTACTGTATTGAAAAGAAAGCTGAGCTTTGGAAGTAGATCTTGTTTTGACAGTTATTGTGAGTCCTTGGGCAGAATGGGTAACTTCTTTGAGCCTCCGTTTCCTCAGTTATAAAAGTCTGAAAGATGGTTACTTCCTACAGTTGTGAAAATTAAGCGAAACAAGGACAGAAGTATTCAGCACATAGTAGGTTCTTAATTCTTCGTGTTACATCTTTCCTGTCAAACATTTTCAGGGAGGGATAAGGAAATTATTTTCCTTTTTTTGACTAATGGTTTATCTCATACCTGACTTTCTTCTCTCCTCAAGCAATCCTTGATTAAGTACATTTATCTGATTGTTCCTTTGAGAACATGTAATAGGGGAATGTTTGAAGACTGCATGCTGTTTCAAAGACTTCCACCTTTCCCTGAGTTTTGAGAACATACAGATAACCCATCAACATGTCTCTGTAGTTGTACCTACTGTCACATCAGTGTTCCAGTTTGGAACCTAAAGGCTGGGTCGTTCCATAGCCCACACACAGCACTTTCACTGTTCTTGTTTGATCCTTAGTTCATTCTTAAGTATAATTTTGCCATGATTTCTGTGTACATCTTTCTCTTTATATGGGTGATGCACAATCTTTTTTATTTTATGTTAGGAACTATAAATGTTAATGGGTGTATAGTTTATATTAGAAATTATCTTTAAAAAAATCAGAATGCACTATCTGTACCTTATTTCCTCATCTCTAAACTCTTAAGGAATTTAAAATAAAAATATTATGGAAATTTTCAGACATTCACAAAAGTTGTGAATGATATAATAACCTCCATGCATTTATCTCCCAGCTTCAACAACTACCAACTCATGACTGATATTATTTCATCTGTACCCATCGATTATTTTGAAACATATATCAGACATCCTGTCATTTCATTTATATTTTACTACCTATAAAAGATAAAGACTTAAATTTTAAAATCTGTATTAGCTATATGCTCTGTAGTATCCGATTGTAATGTTATATCTTTGAACTATAGTTTAAAAAAAATGTTTGGGGCAATTATTTTGCTTTTTTTCCCTGACTTAATTGGCTACAAAATTGTAAAATGTGATAGATCTATAGTGTTTCAAAATATTCCTTAAAAAAAGTTTTCAACTGCAAGTGATCATTTTATCAGCAATATTTTTAATCAAGACTCATTTCTCAGTCTATTTTGTTAAATTTTAAAAAGTGTAAGTAATGGGTGAATACGTTCTTGCTGGAAAAAGTTAACTGATACAGTAATACATATTACATCGTAAAGTGCACACGAAATCAGAATGTATATACTGCAGTGCAACTTGCTATTCTTAGTTCACATCACCACATTTCTTTTCATTCTTGACTGCCTCCAATCCACACTGTAGCCAAAGCAATCTTTTTAAAATGTAAATCAGATCTTCAGTTCCTTGCTAAAACCCACTCTAATGGCTTCCTTTTGTACTTGGAAGAAAATCTGCATTTCTTACTGTGACCTGCAAGGCCTAATGTGATCTGTATTGCCTGTGTCCTCTATTCTCTCTCTTGCTTACTGTGCTGGGGTCTTCTTTAGATTCCATGAAGTTGAGGTTGGTTATGTTCTCCCTGCTTGGACATGATTTTGGCATGCTGGAGGCTTTCTGTAATTCAGGATCCCCTACCCACTCCCCTTGTTATTTATGTTTTAACCCAAACATTATCTTCTCAGGGAGTCTTTTTTGACCCATTTATCTACATTAAGTACTCCTCCTTTCCTCAGGCAGTCCATCACCTTAGCCTCATGACACTTAAGAAATGATGTTGCTTATATCTTGTTCTCCACTGCATCTCCATTGCTAGAGCCTTGAGTGCATACATTCATGGTCTGTTTTTTATGGATGTTGCATCCTTTTGAATCTGTAAGAATATCAGTTATCTTCATCTTTAGATTTTTTAATCTCTTTGGTCCAAGATGGTTGTTAGGATGAGAACTCTCTAAAATTTTTTCAAGTCTAGAAGTTCGTTTTCAATTCAAAAGATCCATCAGTTGGCCATTAATGAATAGCATCTTCAATATTACTGTATTTATTCTAATGTCCACTTAATTCAGTAAGCTTTTTCGTGGAAAGATCTGGAAGTAATTTTCTAGGCTTAGAATAAATTTTTACCATGTGGATGCAAGTGGTGTTCCCAAAACAGTTGTAGAAGATGCAGCCCCCGTGATCCAAAAAGATAACTACTAGAATTAGACTAAGAAAGCAAAGGCCTTTATTGCTACAGGTAGTGATTATGGTGTTTATGATAACAGTATCTCCGGTCTCACTTGGAAAGGTGGAATCCCTCCAGTCACAGGCTTGTTAATCTGGGACACTGGGCAGCCGCTAATGGGATGGGAGTTTCCCAGCGCTAACCAAGCAAGGAAGGATGAGATAAGTGCCCTTATGGGCTAGGACCTCTTATTGAGACAAACTGTCCTGGCATAGTTGGACAAAGAGAATGTTTGTCGTCACTTTGTCTCAGGCTGTCTCAGGCTCCTAGCCTATTCAGCTGGTTGTCTGATGTAAGCTGAACTTGCACCCACTGGCTGGCAGAGCCTAGAGAGAATATTCTCACTGGTCACAAAGCCCAGATCTCAGTACATAAAACAAGATGAAAGGAGAACGTCTTCTGGTTATTTTTATTGGGGACCCACAGCAGTGTTCATCTAAACAAGCTCTGGTCTGGTGAGAACCATGAACTCATCAATCTTTGAGGCTGGCTTAAATAACGGATTTACCATGCTAGGGAAACTCTGGAATCTCAGCCTTATTGAAAATAGGCCATTGTTGACTCCAGGTTTCAGTCAGCCTACCAAGTAAATTGTTAGAATCACTGTCAGCTGTGTGAGTTAACACATTCAATGTGGGATTTCTAGTATAGGAGTAAGCAAACCTTTTTTGTAAAGAGTCAGTGTATTAGTCTGTTTCTCTTATAACAAAATACCTAAACTGGGTAATTTGTAAGAAAACAAAATTTATTGCTTACAGCTTTGGAGGCTGGGAAGTCCAAAGTCCAAGGAACACATATGGTGAGGGTCTTCTTTGGTGGTGGCTTTATAGCAATGCAGGGGTCTCATGTGGCAGAAAGTGGTAGGGCAGAGAGAGAGAGAGAGAGACTCTCATGTGCTCTCCCTTTAAAGCCCTCAAAACCATACCTCTGACTACCATTATTAATCCATTCACTACAACAAGGTTTTACAATCTAGTCACCTCTTCAAGAACCCCACCTTTTGATTATCACAATAGGATTTCCCACCCTAAACAGTTACAGTGAGAATTAAGCTTTTAATACTTGAACTTTGGGGGACAGAATTCAATCAATGCACAGCAGTCAGGTAGTAAATATTTTGGGTTTTGTGGGCCATATGGGTTTTGTCACAGCTCTACTGATGTAGCATAAAAGCAGCCATAGAAAATATGGCCCATTCATTAATGGGCATGACTGTGTTCTAGTAAACCTTTATTTACAAAAACAGTTTGCTGTTCTCTGCTTTAGTAAATGAGCACATATCAATGAATTAGACCTGATGTAATTAGACCTCCTTGGTCTAGCACTTTTAGAATTCATTCCCATATATGTGCTGTGGGGTTCTGATGGTTTATCAATAAAGTCTTGCAATTCTTTTGATGTTAAAAAGAATTTTTTTGTGGGGGGGGGGGGGGGTCATAGTATATACCTGTGTCTCTGGAGCCTGCTGAGAGTCGACTTGGGTTAGTGACAATGGGAGTGGTTAGGGTGGGTCTTCAGAATGATGAGCATCCCTTTATAAGGCATCTGCCCTAGGTAAGATTGTCGAAGGGTTTTTAAGCACTGGAAGGCTAGTCTCCTCAGACGGGAGAAAGCAAGCTACTTCTGGTCTTTTGGTAAGGTCAGCCCAGAAGGACTTGGGGATTCAAATTGGACCATTTAATCTTGGTCAGAATAAATGTTACCATTCCAAATTTAAGGATCACTGTCTTTACTAGTCTATGCTGTAACTTTCACAGGAGAAAATTGGTGAGACAGCAAATTCAACTATTGTTTTAATTAAGCAACCCTCATTATTTTATGTTTGATTTTCAGCTAAATGAGCTCTGGCTATAAAAAATAAGAGGTTGTTTTAGAGCTGTCATGGAAGCTCTCAGACCATGGCTTGAGCTGAGAGTTATATCAGAGCTTGTTATTTTCTTTCTGTAGGTGCTCTAGTGCCCTCTAAAGAATCCACCCCACATCACAGTCCTTATTTTCATCATTTCTGCCATTGTAGTCAAGTGCAGCAGCACTTAGCCTTCCAAAACATGTGCCTTGGTTGGCAGCACTTCATGACAGTCAACACAAGTGATAGCTTAATTTGATTCCAGTACCTACTATGGATTACTAGTATCTCATTTCCCATTGGCAGGAAGCTCAGCACTGCACTCAAACTCAAGGGGATGACCAAACCAATCCTCAAATCCCATCTTTGTGGGTCCGTCTCGTGGGACCACTCCTAATACCAATTGTTTATCAGTCTGGGTCCATTCAGGAGATAAATGACAAAGTAATTTTTAAAAGAGAAGTTTAATGTAAAGAATTGTTCAGTTATGGTAGGAGAGTAAAGATGTGAAGAGAACTCTAAAGGGTATTCTAGGGCTGAGAGATAGTTCCAAGGAAGGGCTAATTTGGAAGGGGGGCTGAAGTTCAGACCTCATTGGAGAAGGTATAGTTGCAGCCCATGTTTGCTGGTGGAGAAGTTTGCTGAGTTGGTGTGGCCAGAAACATTATTATATGGTGTATGACTATACCTAGAACAGTGCATTGTAGGTACTCAGTAAATACTTGGCTATTAATAGCAGACTATCTGATATTAATTAAGGTGAGATTCTAGCTTAACAAAACAGAAAATGGTTCTGGGGTAAGCAAAGGCTGGTTGGCTTATGTGCATGGAGAGTTGGGGTGCTGCCATGTGAGTGAAACCTGCAGTGTGTGTTGTCCTCATTGGGAAGTGGTGCCTGGGCTGAGGCTGCCAGCTTGCTGAGGGTACTGGACCCCTGGACATATGGCTAGGGCAGAGCACTGGATGTCCTCCCCACATATACCATGCAGCAGGATGTTCTCCCTGTGACAGAACATACAATAGGAGCCAGAAGAAAAGTAAAACACAGCAAGCAGAACAAGGAGGTGTCCTTCCTGCCATGTCCCTTCAGTATCCTTTATTGACAAGGTATAACATTGTGTTCACTGTAAAGGAGAAGTGCTTAAAAACTTCAGTCCATTATTGCAGTGCAGGTACTGAGGGTGAATTCAGAATTGAGATGTGTAGTACATTAATAATTGGTCCAGTTAGTCAGATCATGTTATTCTACTCATAATTCCTTAATAGCTCCCTATTTTAACAAGAGTAAAACCCAGAGCCATGCATAATTAGGACCTCTACTTCTTTGACCTTATACTTCTGTCTCCTTGGCTCTGCTGCAGCCATCCAGACCTCCTTGTTGTTTCTGAACATATCTGCATGCTCCTCACTGAGGGCTCTTGGACTAGCTGGTCCTTCTTCCTGGGAGCTCTTTTCCTAGACATCTGCATGGTGAGTTCCTCACTTCCTTCAAGTCTTGCTCAGATGTTAGCTTCTCAAGGAGGCCTGCCCTTGACCCCCTTATTATTACTGTAAGCCCCTTGCACTCCTGACCCACTCATATGGCTCAGCTTTTTCCACAATACTTTTTACCTAACATACTGTGTAATTTACCTACTTATGTCTTTCTTCTCCCACTATAATGTCAGGTACTGAGAGTGAGTGAGGGGCAGGGGTTTTTGTCTATTGCTGCTTATCCCAGATACAGTCATGCATTGCTTAAAGACGGGAATATGTTCTGAGAAATTAGTCTTCAGGTGATTTTGTTTTTGTGTGAGCATCATAGAGTGTACATACACAAACCTGGATGGTGTATAGCCTACCACACACGCAGGCTGTATGGTAAAGCAATTATAATCTTATGGGATCACTGTGGAACATGTGATCCTTCATTGACTGAAACATTGTTATATAGTGCATGACCATGCCTAGAACAGCGTATTGTAGATACTCAATAAGTACTTGACTAATACAGCAGACTATATAATATTCATTAAGGTGAGATTCTAGCTTAACAAAGCAACATTTTGTTTTCTAGAATTAAATCTTGGTTTGTGAAAAGTTAACTGATTTTTTTTTTGTTTGTTTTTAGGTGCTGATTGTGGAGTAAATGCAGATGTTGAGAAACATCTTGAATTGGGCAAGAAATTACTTGCAGCTGGACAGCTAGCTGATGCTTTATCTCAGTTTCATGCTGCAGTAGGTTTGTATCTTGGAACCAAACCAAACTGAATGGCTCTCTTGGGAATTCCAATTAATAGCCCTCTTTTTTAAATTTAATTTTCTTAAATTTTATTTATATTATATTTATTGGTGACAGAAAAGCTGGAGAAATGAGTAATCGTTGCCATCTTAAGGAACTGAAAAAGAGAAAAAAAGAGAAGAACTGGTTAAACATGATTTTTTTTTAAGTTTATTTGTTAATTTTTTTTTTTTTACATTCTAAGATATTGTGAGGCAGTTCAGGAGGAAAGGGATGGGGAAGGGGAATGAAATAGGGTGGGAGGAGGAAGAAGGGTGGGCATGGTTGAAGCCTGTGGCACCCCCCTCATTCCTGCAGGGGAGACCCAGGGTCTTCCAGTGTTGGCTCAGTCATTTCTGGGCTGGATGCACATGTTAGGGGTGTGTGGCTGAAGCCCTTGGCCTCCCACCGCCCTGGCTTGGGAGACCAAGGGGCTTCTAGCAGTGGCTTGGTGGTCATCGCTGGGCTCATTGCAGATGTCAGGGGCGGTGGTGTGGCTGAAGCCCTCGATCCCCCACTGCCCTGGCTCTGGAGCCTGGGGCGCTTCCTGTGATGGATCGATGGTCGTTGCTGGGCTAGTTGCAGGTGTTGGGGTGGGGGGCCATGGCCAAGGCCCTCGGCTCCCGTCTGTTCTGGCTCAGGAGCCTGGGTGCTTCCTGCAGTGGCTTGGTGGTTGTTGCTGGGAATAGCCCTCTTTTCTGATAACATTTTAAATAAACGTTATTTCATGTTTAAATAAAACATTTAAAAATATTTGCAGGATTCTGGGTGAAATAGATTAATAAATGTGTGACATTTGAATGCATATATTTCTAACACAAGAGAATTTTCCAGGTAACTGTTGCTTGTTATTACTGTAAGTACCAAGAATAATTCAGGATAATTTTCGCAGAAAACTTTTCTCAATGTATTATATAGTTTTCTGTCTTCTTAAATAGATTTCACTGAATGCAGTTTAATTTTCTTGACGACTTGGGTTATCAATATAATGATTACGTTGATGCCCTTGGGAGATCCTGCATTTTATTGCCTCTTCAGTATTGGTCAAACTCCAACTGCCTCTTATGCTATTACTTCTTACTGTTTACTTGTGTCTGTTTGTAGTATCAGCTACCATTGCAGCTTTAATCTATTAGGACTGTGAGAAGTGAGATAATCAGAATACATAGGCTCTAAGTAAGGGCTTAACTGGTTTTCTTATGAATTACTGCATAAACTTTTGTGCAAGGACTGTTTGACATTGACTTTCCTTAGAGCTATTTTTTATTATACATTCTCTCCTTTATTTGGGGTGGTTCAGAGTAACCAGCCAACAATTTGACAGGTAAGAGGTGGTGTACTTTTAATAAGATACAGTTGTGCTGACAGAAGAACTATCTATCATTCTATTGTTGTAATTTACTACATAAACAAAATGTAGTTAGGTTTTGGTTTGGCAATATTTTTCTATATGCTTTTTCTTAAACTTAGATTTTTATTACTGATGTTATTAGCTCTCTGGAATAATAGGAAACAGATTTTAGTCTTAGCTTTCCCACTTGATAATCCTATGACATTGGTCCAATATATAAGAAAATGTAGGCTTAAAGAAGCTGCCTGCAAATTTCCAGCAGTTTTTACTGTGCCACTGAAAGGAATTTTTGTGAAAATTAAGTGAGAATAATGGATATAAAGATTTCTTTGAAAATAGGGTACAATCACACGTGTAAAGTATAAAGAAATAAATCTATTTTTGTCTTTGAAAATTGAGATTTTTCTAAAAACAGATTTGATATGTTAGCAGGGTTTTCTTAACTATGTGGAGTTTCTATTAGGAAGTTTGCATTTCAGTCATTAACTCACGAGAAGTTAATGAAGTGCTAGTTACTTGGCACAACATTTTACACAAGATACTTTTCAGTAAGGGCCATTTACTACATAACCACATCATTACTAAGTCCATGCTTTTTCTGGTGATTCAAACTGTCTTCAGTGCTTCAGCATGGTAATTAAAATTTTTTTCAGTTATTGTCTTAGAAAAAGCATTTCTTAAAGCAAAATATTGATTCTTACCTACTACCAGAAAATATTTGTGGAAGTTTATATCTTCTTCCTATTTTATACTTTATTGTGTTTCACATTTAAAAGAAACATCTAGGGCTATGGCATATTGTTAAAGTCATTTTTAAATGACTAGTTTTTCTTTAGTTTCACCATTGCAATACAAGACTTCTTGAAATGGCTTTTCCCCCAAATATCCAGTAAAATATTACTGTGTTCACTGAAAGATGTAAATCGGTAAAGCTAAAACATGGTAATTTATTGGTAAAATTCAGTAAAGGGAAAATAAGAAACATTGCTACTGCATTTAGAATTCAAATAACAGTGTTATTTCATTCACTGTGACTTAGCAAGTAGCAGTTATTTGCAGATGGGGTACATCATAATTTCTGAGGAAGACCAGTGTAGTTTGAGAACATTTATCATTTTAGTTTGTATAAAACACTGATTGCTCATAACAAACTATAGAAAATTAAGTTTAAATTGTGTACGATGGGAATATATAGTAGACAGTGATGGGATGTCACGGTCTTTTGAATCTCTTATGAGATGAGTGTTTATCAGAAAAGAACTGTAGATGCTATATTTCAGTTGCCTTATTTAGCAAACATCAGTTCTTTAGTATGACTGCATTAACTGCTTCAGGTAACTCAGTGGGTGAGTGAGTGCCTCTTACTAACTGTGAGTAACTTGCTAATAGTGAATTAGTCCAGGTCTAGTGACTTCTACAATAACAAGTTATGCACTTACTGCTGTAGGTCATAGAGCTTTTAAAATGTAAGCTGATCTCTTGTGGTAAAATATCATCTATGTTTTAACACATTGCTTTAAACTGACTACAAAAAATTTTAAATGTTTGAGAGCTGGCCAGTTACTCATTTGGTTAGAGCATAGCGTTATAACATCAAGGTCAAGGGTTCGGACTGGATCCCTGTACTGCCAAAAAAAAAAAAAAAAAATACACACACATACACATATGTTTTAGAATATTTCACACACTCATGTTTTAGAATATTTGTACTTCTCAACTTTTAAGTATGGTGATATATTTCTTTAACTTCTCCTATAATTAGAAAATTGAGGGCTGACCCGTGGCTCACCTGGGAGAATGTGGTGCTGATAACACCAAGGCCAAGGGTTCGGATCTCTATATAGTCATAGTTGGTTAGCTCACTTGGGAGAGTGTGGTGCTGACAAGTCAAGGGTTAAGATCCTCTTACTGGTCTTCTTTTTTTTTTAAAAAAAAAAAAAAAAAAAAAAAATCAATGTTAAAATTTGTGATAGACATTGGTTACTAGCATTGTATCAGATCGTTTTTTATTATAATGCCACAGTTGACATTATTTATGGTTGTGACTCCCTGTCATACATTTTCATTTTTGAAAAATTATTTGGTATGTTTTGAAAATTACTTGAGTATGGTATTTTTTGATTACATTTTTACATAATAAAAGCTTCATATATTAAAACTCAATAGCAACATAAATAATTGTTTCCATACTGGACAGATCTATTGGTGGATTTAATTTTTAAAAAGTTTATCTGGCATATAAATGTTTTTGGGGGAGTTTTAAGATGTGGAACTGATTGGGAAATATTTTTGATCTATTGGAAATAGTGTGATTTAAGGAAGAGGTAGGTATCACTTTTCAGATAGTCTTCTGATACAGTTGTGTCTATTTCAATGTCATGAAGTAGTCAGACACAAGTTTTGTTTAGGTTTAATATTAGAGAAAACTGCTGTGCAGGTGTGAAGCATGCCCTGCCTCTCATTTCTGCAGCATGGTCTTATGGGGATAATGAATTCTAGGGTCTGAAATAATTTCTTTGATAGACCTTACAGAGTGTCTTAGGTACATATGGCATGAATGCATGTCCCACCCACGTGGTAGATTAAATGGTGGGCCTGTCTGAAATGATAGGTTTCTCCATTAGCTTGGTAAGAAAACCAGTACTACACTTACATAGTTTTTGCTCAGTTAAAAAACAAAAGGCATATCTACATTGACATGTCACTTAAACATGTCATGATGCTTTCTCATCACCTTTGAGCCTCCCTGTTGATGTGGGGACCATTACTGTTCATATTTAAATAGAAGGAAACAGTGCTCCAGTGACTTTCCAAAGGTCATATTCCAGTTTAGAAGATTGTGAACTTCTTGAATATAGGTACTGTCTTCTTATTATTTTAATCTCTGCTAGATGCTCAGTAAATGCTTGAATGAATGATTGAGCAGAGTTGGGTAATCCACGAACAAGAATAAAATTTTCTATATCCAGGCAAGGGTGTTGTTCCCTCTGCCTCTCACTACTACCATTTACAGCACCATTTGTAATTGGCTTTCTGATGTATTTCCCCAGTCTTATTGTCTTTAGTAAGGCTAATTTTCTTATATTTCAATTGATAGTTTTAGGATTCCTAGTAGACCTTAAGTCTATCTCCCCATGTTCAAAAATTTCTAATAAACTAGTATAGTGATTTGAATGCTGTAGTTTTAAATGAAATCCATTATTTCCATATGTAGGCTTGTAAATAATTTACATAATGGACTGTATTGTATGGATAATCAGGAAAGTGATTATTTTCAAGGGTATCAATTCTTGTAAGAAACTGTGATTTTTCTTAGTCCAATTCTTGTTTCAGTTGCTACTTCACACACAATTGTGTGGGAATAGACTCTAGTTCTAGGAACTGTTGGTATTTTAAGATGAAGACCCAGGAAGGATATTTTGATTTACCATACAAGTGACCTCATGCCTCTAAGCAAATTGATTCTTGGTTCATATGTTAAACCACTGCCATTCGATTCTCTGAGGATATAGGTAAAAATAAACTCAGTTTTTCCTACTAAGCTCTCACAACACAGAATATTTCTGTGACCTGTGCTCACCAAAATGCGTGGGAATTTCTCCCCATCAAGCAACCCTACAGATCTTCAGTAGACACCAACTGAGTATCAATTCAATTCAGTTCTGACTCTGTCTACCTGGAAGTGGTGTCAGATCCCATCCCACAGGTTGAGAGCTCAGTCTCACAAGACTATCTGCCGTTTCAGATGCCAATTGCAGCCCCCAGGTTGTTCTGACAGACTGGCTATAAATCGGGGTTCTCACAACTCTCTTCTGGGTTTGATTAATTTGCTAGATTGGTTTACAGATGTCTGGGAAACACTTCACTTACGTTTATCATTTATTATAAATGGGATTACAATGGATACAGATGAACAGCCAGATGGAAAAGATGCATGGAGAAAAGTATATGGAGAGGGGCAAGGAATTTCCATGCCCTCTTTGAGTGCCCTGCAGGAATTTCCAGGGATTCAGCTATGTGGAAGCTCTTCCCAATCCCGTGCTAATGTTTTTTTTATGGAGGCTTCATTACATAGGCATGATTGATTACATCAGTGGCCATTGATGATCAACTCAGCCTTCAGCTGTGCTCCCTGGAGGTTGGGGGGTGGGACTGAGGGCTCCAACCCTCTAATCACATAGTCACACAGTTGGTTCCCTAGACAACTAGCCCCCATTCTGAAGCTATTTAGGGGCCCTCACTCACCAGCTATCTAGTTAGAATGCAGGAGACACCCTTATCACTCCTGAGATTACCAGGGTTTTAGATGTCAGGAAACTGAAGGAAGACCAGATATATACATATTTCACAGTATCACAGATTCCTTATTGTATTTGTTCAGTGTTATAAATTGGTGTTCCAGTCCCATCTCATATCTTAAGAACACTTAAAAACTGAATAGTAAAATTGGTGAAAGTGAATGTCCCATAAATATTGTATATAGAAATTTTTATGTATGTATAACCAGATATTTAATTAAAAACTATGCCATATATAATCCTCTTTGGAGGTTTTTCTACATGGATTGGAATAGTCAAGTTTTTTTACAAATAGAAGTCCAATGCAATTTTTACCGAAGTGCCTTCTTCATAAAATGCCCAAAGCTAGCAATAGCATTCTTCTTTACTTGAAAAAACCTTATACAGAGTTAAAAATAAGCCACACATGTTTTTGAAAATGTTATTGCTGATTTTATGTGGGATTGTTACTGGAAGCCAGGCTCGGCTTGCCCTCTCCACTAAACAAATGACTTGAAAGTCCAAAAGTTGGTGCAAGGATTGGAAAGTTTATTCAGATAATCGGCATCTGGGGGATGACCAGGCTGAAATCATCCTGCCTTCTGATGCATTCTGATGCCTATTCTGGGATTTATAAAGGGGAAGAGGCAGGAAGGTAAGGAGGAGGCTGGTCGTAGGATTAGCAGAGGGTCTGAGTCAGATGTTTGGGTCCCATGATGGACTGGGTGCTTTGGCATCATGGAGTCTGCAGTTGGTGGACTGGTCAGCTTCAAACCCTTGATGTTATTTTAGGGGTCAGAGTCCTTATCTTTTAGGGAGAGCTCAAAGACAATATCCTTAGTCAAGCATCTCTGGAACATAAAATACCTGACTCGTACCTCTAACTAATGTGGATGCAGTTCTCCTTTAAGCAAGAAGGTGAGTTAATAATCAGCTAGGGCGCCTTGCCTTTCTCTTTGATTTCCTGTTTGTGGTTGATTTGGGAGATAAGGAAAATAAGACAACTTAGTTTCAATTTCTTATTTTAGGCATGTGACATCAAGTAAATGTTTGAGAAGGATCCTTTAGGGTCATGATTTCATCTGTGGGCAATTTCAACCTTAGGGTCAACTTCTCATTTCTTCCGCTAACCTCAAGGAATTGATGATTATCAGTTACCAAGTTAATGGCTAACTGAAATTTCCTGCTTGGTCTTTGTTACCCCAAAGATGGCCATTCTCTAGCCAAGGTACCTTTTGGGATAATGATCTGAATATCCTGGTGAGGTGCCTTTGTTTAAGAGCCTTTTCTGTGCTGACTGTCTTAAGACCCCTTGTTTGTCCAAGGCAGGTCTCAGTGTTGGCTGAGGTTTACTTTGTAGTGTTGTTGTTTGTTGCAGTTAATTAGGAGTTTGTTTCCATTACCTTTCATTTGAGTATCTACTGTGGGCCAGGGGCTATGGAGATTCACAAATAAAATCATACATCAATCCAACACTCAAGGAATTTATTTTCTCTGGACTGAGATGTGTATTTAAATAATTGATATCAGTAAGTGGTGATTAAGTGTTAGGTACAATAAGAGGTAGATATTACAGTGTTATAGAAATGGAGAGAATGGAATGTTTATTTTCACATGTGTAATCAAATGTCATTTGAGCTGTGCCTCAAAGATTGAGCAGGATTTGGACATATAAAGATGATGGATGTGTGTGCATGTGTGTGTGCACATGTGTGTGTAAATCAACTCTAGGCCTTAAATCATGTTATTTCCAGTACTTATTATTCTTTGGTTAATGTAAATATGCCATAGAGAACTGTCTTGCCACACAATTAATGTTGGAATCCTGCCGACTACGCCAATTGTAAAGCTCTTAATCCTGTTCGTGAGGCCAGTTGTCTAGCTACAGGACCACACTAGTTGTTGGGCTCTTTTACCTGCCAGTAATCCTGTACCAACTGGGCCAGTTGCCGAGCTAGGGCTGGGTCTGGAACTCACAGACCCCTCAAGCCCATTCACAGACTGGGTCACCAGACCCCACACACACCAGGCTGGGTCACCAGACCCCTTACATGCAGGTCTATGAGCTAGGTAACTGCCAAACAGGTCCTGGAAGCTGTAGGTTGAAAAGCATGGCTGTGCAAAGCGGCGTCCACCTGAGGCTGTCGCCAGCAAAGGTGGCAGCAACCTGCATGTGCACTAACTCCACCCACCCACACACAATTTGTTTACTGAACCACCCCCAACTGGCCCTGGGGTGAGGGGAGCCTGATTAAATTATTCTATTTTCCCAACAAGAACTTACGCTTCTTTAAATTAATGAATATAAAAGTAACCCATGTTTACTGTGAAACATCTTGGAATATATGGACAGTACAAAGAAGGAAACCCAATTTCTTTGCTCAGATAACTACTGTTGACATGCAGTGAATTGCCTTCTGCTCTTAGGTGTAGTGCTTAAGTTCTAGTAATCTTTAGCTGTCAAATCACTCTATGGTCAATTGTGCTGACCGGACCCATAAAATTTTAATTTATTGCAGATTCAAAATAAAACAGAAACCAAACCTAAAGATATTCTATATCAAACATGCTCTTACTATAGTTACTCTGTTTCTTACTCTTTCCTCAAACAAATTACAATGTTTTGTAAGGAATACCCTATGTACAGGCTACTGACTTTGCTGTTGATTGGGAAAGAAATTTCAGTGACACTTAGCTGGGATAATATGGTTTTTTTGTATGTATGTATTTATTTACTTACATATGTGCTAATGTACTTACTTAACTTACTTTACTTCAATTCACTTTAGTTTACTTCATTTTACTTTTTACTTTACTCTTTTAGATTTAAGAAAAAAAAGTTTGGTTTTTTTATTGTTAAAATGCCCAATTTTTTTTTCAGAAAAGACTTTTTTTTTTTTCTGGCCGCCTCATTTTCTTTCTTTTACTTTTTTTTACTGTGGAAAATGTACCTAACAAAAGTTACCATTTTAACCATTTTTAATTGCACAGTTCAGTGGCATTAAGTGCTTTCACAATGTTGTGCAACCATTTGTCTCCAGAACTTTTTCATCATCCCAAGCTGAAACTCTGTCCCTTTAAACAATAGTTAACCATTTCTACCACCTGACAACTACCATTCTACTTTTTGTCTCTATGAATTTGACTATTGTAGGTGTTTCCTATAAGTGGAATCATAAAATATTTGTTCTTTTGTGTCTAGGCTTATTTGACTTAGCATAGTATTTTCAGCATTCTTCTGCATCACAATTTCATTCCTTTCTAAGGCTGAATAATATTCCATTGTATTATATACCACACTTCATTTATCCATTCATCCATTAATGGACATGTGGGCTATTTCCACCTTTGGGCTATTGTGAATAATACTGCTATGAACATGGGTGTACAAATAAATATATGTTTGAACCCTTTTTTCAATTCTTTTGGGTACATACGTGGTATAATTGCTGAATCATTGCAATTCTATGTTTAATTTTTTGAGAAGTCACCTTATTGTTTTCCACAGTGGCTATACCATCTTACATTCCCACCAGCAGTGCACAAGGGCTACAATTTCTCTCTTTACCAACACTCGTTATTTTCTTTTTGTGTGTGAGTGATAATAGTCATCCTAATGGGTGTGAAGTGGTATCTCAGTGTGGTTTTGATTTGCATTTGCATATTGATTAGTGAAGGTGAGCATCTTTTCATGTGCTTATTGGCCATTTGTACATCTTCTTCCATATTTGATTGTATAGCCTATTCTCTTGTTCTGCTCCACCTTCCCCTGGCAGTACTTCAGGTGGTTTTCAGTGCCATTAACAACTGTTCAAAACCATAATTTTGAATGATTATGTACTATCCTGTCATGTATTTCCTATTGTAATATTTTCCAAATGGTAAGACTTTCATGAGTAGAACTTTTAGAGAGTTCTAATTGTAGATCTTTTATGATGGATGGCTGGCTTTGGTCAAGATCAGCTTTAAGATTCTTGATATGTATATATTTCCGAACAGCCTTCTAGAAGGATTGTTCTGCAGCATGAGATTTGCTTCACATCAAATTCACTCCTTCAGGTGCCGAGCCAAGTGGAATTAGCTCAAAAACCTAACTCATCCGTCTATCTGCTTTTCTTCTTTCAAATGTTAACTTCTCTAGTCTCTGTTTCTAGTTTCACTGTCATTTCCGTTCTCCTCCTTTGCCCCTGTGGTTTGTACCACTATTTATTTCCTTCCATTTTAGTTGGAGTGTGTGAGGGAGCAGAGATTGCACATTCAATTTTTCTGTTTAGTTGGAAGTCTATAATTTTCTAAAATCCTGTAAATAAATGCATGGTCCACTTTCTTAACCAGTATTTCACTTAGAAAATCTCAGCAAAGACAAAATTGCATACTTATAAGAATTATGAGTTGAATATATAATAGTCTAGACCAGGGCTTCACAAAATTTTTTTTTTTTTTTTTTTTTTTTTCTTTTTGAGACTGGCTGCACCGTGCTCAGCCAGTGAGCGCTGTGAGCGCACCAGTCATCCCTATATAGGATCCGAACCCGCGGTGGGAGCGCTGCTGCGCTCCCAGCGCCGCACTCTCCCGAGTGTGCCACAGGCTCGGCCCTCACAAAATTTTTTTCTAAAGTACTGGATAAATATTGTAGGCTTTGCAGCCATACAATCTCATATTTTTCTTATTTTATTTTTTGGCAACTCTTTAAAAATGTAAAAAAAGATCCTTAACTGAAGTCTTTGGGTTGGATTTGGCTCAAGTGCTATAGTTTGCCAATCCCTACTCTAGATTTTTTTTGCAGTGATCTTGCTAGGCACCATGATTCATTTTTGATGAGGAAATACTTTTCTTAATGCCTTTCTTAATAGAATTGCAAACTCTAATACTCTTCAGGTGATTTGGTTTTTTTGAATAGATTACTGAGAACTCATTATTTTAATTTTCAGATGGTGACCCTGATAACTATATTGCTTATTATCGGAGAGCTACTGTCTTTTTAGCTATGGGCAAATCAAAAGCAGCACTTCCTGATTTAACTAAAGTGATTGAATTGAAGATGGATTTCACTGCAGTAAGTGTATCTAACCTTTCTTTCTTTTTAGATGCTTACAAATTGAAGTTTATTTTTAAAACTATTCTTTTGCAATGAGTTTAGTATTTTTTATTTCAATTCCAATGATTTCAGAAGAGATTAGAAAAAGATTTAAAGAATCAGACTCTCACGAACAGTGTGATTATTAAAAAGGGGTTGTTTTCATTAAGATGTCATTAATAGGAAAGAGATGATCAATGAGTTTTCTTCAAAGCTAAGTTCACTGTGGATAGGAAGGGCCTGTCTTCCTTCCCACCAAGGAGATCCTGAAATCAGTGATGACAGGGTTGTCTAGTGATGACAGGGTTACCTGTTACATAGGCAGATTCATCAGAAGCCAAATACACTAAACTTTCTTTAAGAGGGAACTTTAAGGGAACTTGAAAAGGTCATTTATTTCTTAAAGTCAGGACTGGCATGCTAGGCATAGCTAGAGGATATCAAAGCTACTGTGATGTAGTGTATTGGGGAACAAGAAATTTAAAATCCTTAAAAACAAAGGTATATGTGAAGGAGTTAACAATGGGTGTACTAGGTGGTTTTGTAGAAGCTTGGCATTAATGTTAACTTTGTTGTGAAATACTAATTTGTGTGGAGAATGAAGTATAGGGCAAGTTGTGAGGCTGAGACATGAGTTGATTAAGAAGCTGAATTAAGATGCTGTCAGGTGACTGACAAGTTTCAGTTAAGACTGCAGCAGGAAGAATAAAGAGGGGATAGCTCAATTAAGCAATGGTTTGCGCTCAGTATACAATGCCAAAATATCAAGGTACTTCCCTGGAACCAACACACAAATTTCAGAGGTGGAGAAATTTGTAGTCTAATGGAATATTCTGATGATATGTCACTGTAAGGGCTGTGACAGGTGTGCACAGGGGACTTATGGAGTGGGGCAGAGGGGGAGCTTTCAGAGGCAGAACTAATAGAACCATTGATGAGTTAGATGATTTCACAATTAACTTGTAACCATGTATTATTTATATCCTGTCATATTCCAAAAAGGATTTGTGATAACTAATTAGATACAGGAGTGAATGTTTGATTTGAAATATTACTATTATGTTAAGATGACCTTCCCAAGTGCCAATTTTTTATTTAGTCTGTTACTTAACACAGTTAAATACAACCTTTTATAAAGGTTAAGTAGCCCATTTTCCAAGTGTTATGATAGCTTTTATCTAGTTAAAATGGCTTTAATCTAGCTTTTTATGTGTTCTGATATTTTTAAGAGAGGATTAGGGAAATTTTATGTATAGTAAAAGTAATATATAAGTTTAAGTGGAATGTCGATATGGTTTCTGTTTTCTGATAGACATTGGTCATGAGAGAGTTAGTATTCTTGGAAGACACGGGATTATGCACATTAGAAGAGGAATGTCCAAGATGAAAGGGGAGAAACTGATGCATGTTAAAAGGGAAGAGGAATTGTTATTCTAGTTTTAGTAGAGTAAATATTTGTGTTGAGAGTTAATAAAAAACAAACTAGAGCTTTGATTGGTAAAGTTTCAAATTATACAACTTGAAGAAGTATGAGGCTTCTTCAGAAAGTTCATGAATTTATATTATCTTTTAATTCTGTTTTTCACACACTTTTTGAAATACCTGTGTATTGTAGTGGCAAAGAATTATTATGATGGCAGAAAGTATTTTTTAAAAAGTTCACGGTTTTTTAACATATTTACAAGGTTGTGCAATCATCACCACTATTTAGTTTCCAAGACATTTTTATCACCTACGAAAAAAACCCTACACCTATTAGCAGTCATTCCCCATTTTCAGCCTCTCCCTTGGCAATCACTTATCATGGATTTGCCCATTTTGTGTATTTCACATAGATGAATTCATACAATATGTGGCCTTTCGTGTCTGACTTCTTTCACTGAGCATAATGTTTTCAAGATTTATTCATGTGGTAGCATGTATCAACATGTCATCTCCTTTTATGGCTGATTAACATTTTGTTGTATGGATATATCATATTTGTTTATTGAGTTATTAGTTGATGGGAATTTGGGTTGTTTCCACTTTCTGGCTATTGGTATGAACACACTGTACAGGTTTTTGTGTGACATGTTTTCAGTTTTTGGGGGTAGAGCAAAAAGTATTTTTAAGGAAGCATACTTTAACAGAAATTATACACATTGATTAGTTCTAGGAATTATTCTCAGTGCCAAGTCAAATGAGCACTGGAAAAATATTTATTAAAAACTTCATTAGCTTATTTAGTTTTATTCTTTGTGTTTAAAGAAAATTTAGAAATGCATAGTACTCAGAACACCCTTCCTTTTTTTTTCCCGTAGGCAAGATTACAGAGAGGTCACTTATTACTCAAACAAGGAAAACTTGACGAAGCAGAAGATGATTTTAAAAAAGTGGTAAGTTAAGTTTAATTTGTACTTGCTCTAAGAAGATATTATTTTGAGAGACTATATTGGAACTTTTTTTGTATGAAGACATTTAATAATTTTATAGCTAAAAGAGAAAATAGTCTGATTTGTGTATGTAAGAATCAGAGTTCTGAATTAATATTTGGTGACCGACATCAAAGAATCGTGTTAACAGTTGGAAGATAAAGTGTACACAATGGATATATAATCCTAACTCAGTTTATGTAGCTCACTTATTCTGCTTGTCCTCTATAAGAATCAAGAGATGTCAGCTGAGCTAGTCTTAAAGTCTTTTAAGTGATTTGGGAAACCCTCCATTTGATTTGAGAGGAATACTGAAACATTCTTAAAAGTAAATTTTGTAGTCATCCATTATGGCTTCTTTACAAAGCATAAAGTGCTTTGGATTTGTTGGGGAATGTTATAGATTATGTGCCATTGAAGGGGATTTATACCAGTACTAAAAAGCGATTTGGAGAGAGACAGCCAATTTCTTTATGCCCTCACTTGACTTGTTTTAAGACCTGCATTTTTGTTTTACATGGATTTGTTTCTGGAGTGGTCTAGAACAGAAATATAACCCATTGCTTATTATTTGCATTTTTTGTAGTTTATCAAAATGCTTAGTTACTATGATGATATCCACTATGAAAATAAAACTAAAATTTCTAACATTGTCATAACCCTTGTTACAATACTCAATCATCTACAGATATATCTAAAAAACCTTTAATGTATTCTTAAAACTGCCCTTGCTTTTGTTATAGGGATTCTTCCAGTAGAATGTGCATCTGCATTACATAATCTTTTATTTTTAGTGGAAAAATTCTTATTTAATAATAATTTTTATTTTATAGATTTATTTTATAGATTATTTTTATTTTAAAATTTTACTGAGATAATTGTAGATTCACATGCAGTTGTAAGGAAATAATACAAAAGAGATCCCATGTACCCTTTACCCAGTTTCCCCAATGATAACATCTTGTAAAACTATAGTACAGTATTACAAACAGGAATTGACATTGATACAATCTACCAGTCTCTTCAGATTTCTTCAGTTTTACTAGTATTCATTTCTGTGTGTGTGTGTTCAATTCTGTATACTTTATCACATATGTCGGTTCCTGTGTCCACCACCACAGTCAAGACACCAAACAGTTCTATCACCACCAGGATCCCTCCTGTTGCCCTTTTATAGCCACACCCATTTCCTTCTTACCCCATTCTGGCCTCTTATCCATGACTCTTGGCAGCCACTACTTTGTTATTCATTTGTTAAATTTTGATTTTTCTGAAATATTATATATATATATACATGGACTTAAATGTTATATAACCTTCTGTAATTGACTTTTTTTACTCAGAGCATAATTTTCTGGAGATTTATTCAAATTTTTGCATATATTACCTAGTTTGTTCCTTTTAATTGCTGAGTGTTCTGTAGTATGTATATGACACATTTTATTTATCCATTCATCAGTTGATGGGCATTTGAGTTATTTCCGTTTTTTGGCTGTTGCACATAAAGCTGCTGTGAACATTTTTCTAGGGATTTTGGTGTGAACATAAATTTTCATTTCCCTGGGATAAATTCCCAGGAGTGCAGTTGCTGGGTTGTATGGTAATTGTATGTTTAGTTTTATAAGAAACCACCAAATTGCTTTCCACAGTGACTGTACAATTTCACATTCCTTGCAACCTTGCCAGCATTTGGTATTGTCACTATTTTTAATTTTGGTCATTCTGATAGTTGTGTAGTGTTGTCACATTGTGGTTTTAATTTGCATTTCCCTAATGGCTGTTGATGCTGAACATCTTTTCATGTGGTCATTTGCCATCTGTAAATCCTTTTCAGTGAAATTTCTGTTCATGTCATTTGTCCGTGTTCTAACTAGGTTGTTTGCTTTTGCGCTGTTGTGTTTTGGGTGTTCTTTATATATTTCAGACTCTTCATCAGGTATATGGTTTGCAAATATTTTCTCCCAGTCTGCAGATTATCTTTTAATCTTCTTCACAGGGTCTTTTACAGAACAAAAGTCTTCAGTTTTGATGAAGTCCAGTTTATCGATTTTCTTTTTATTTAGTCTATGGACTGTGCTTTTGGTGTCATGTCTGAGAACTGTTCACCAAGGCCTGTGTTCTAAAGCTTTTCTCCTATGTTCTAAAAGTTTTATGTTTTTTTTTTTTTTAGTGGCTGGCCAGTACTGGGATCTGAACCTTTGACCTTGGCGCTAAAACACGGGGCTCTGACCAAATGAGCTAACCAGCCAGCCCTGGTTTTATGTTTCACACTTAAATCCATGATGAATTTTCAGTAAATTTTTGTATAATGTGTGAGATTTAGGTCTAGGTTAATTTGTTTTGCCTTTGTGTATCCCATTACTCCAGCACCATAATTTGAAAAGGCTTTCTTTCCTTCACTGAATTGCTTTTGCAACTTTTTCAAAAATCAGTTGGCTGCGCTTGTGCAGGTCTCTTTCCGGGCTTTCTGTTCTGTTTCACTGATCTGTGTGTCGGTACCTTTGCCATTTCCACACACTCCTGATTACTGTAGCTAGACAGTGTTAAAAGAAAAACTTTTGACAATTTAAATTTAGTAGAGTTTTTTGAGTAAAGAACAATTCACGGATTGGGCGATACTCAGAACCAGAAAAGGTTCAGAAAACTGGGATCCACCCTGTGGGCAGTGAGTATAGGTAGAAAATGGAAGTTAGGTACAGAAGCAGCTTGATTGGTTGCAGCTCTGCCTTTGTCTTATTTGGACATCATCTGATTAGTTGGCTTCCTGTGATTGGCTGAAGCTCAGCTACTTATGACTAACTGAGTTTGGGCTGTTTGTTAAGTTAGGTATCAGTTTGTTTATATACTAAGTTAGGTTGTAGTTTGTTAAGTACGAACCCAAAGTATGGATACACTTCAGGCCAATGGCCTTCTGCTTATTTATTTATTTATTTATTTATTTATTTTTGTCTTTTTCCGTGTCCGGCAACGGATCGCAACCCTCAGTGTTGCCCCCGTACTGGACCGGGGACCGGCAACGGGATTGCAACCCTCGGCGTTGCTCCCGCGCCTCGCTCAGCCAGTGAGTGGGAACCGGTCTGTATGTGGGATCCGAACCCTCGGGCGGGAGCGCCGCTGCGCTTCCCAAGCGGCGCACTATACAGTGCGCCACCGGGCCGGCCCCTTCTGCTTATTTAATTTAACAATAGCAAGACCTAATATTGGGTGAAGTGATTCTTCCCCACTTTTATTCTTCTCTTTCAAGACTGTTTTAGATGCAGTATTTTAGGGCCCGTGCCTTTCCATATAAATTTTAGAATAAACTTGTCTATGTTTACAGGAAAGACTTTGCTGGTATTTTAATAGGAATTGCAGTGTACCTATAATTAATTTGGGGAGAACTGACATCTTTATTATGTTGAGTCTTCCAACTCATGGACATAGTATGTCTCTCCATTTATTTAAGTCTTCTTCTATTTCTTTCATCAGTTATTTATAATTTAGTATACAGATCTTGTACATGTTATTTAAAATGTATGCCTATTATTTGGGGGGGGGGGAATGCTGTTGTTTTTAATTCCAGTTTTTGAATGGAGTGATCTTTTCGTGATTATTTCATCAGGAAAGTACTCAACTTGTAATTAATTTCTTTTGGTGGCTAGTTGGTGTTATCAGCACCGTGATCTACCCAGTGAGTTAACTGGCCAGCCCTCAACTTGTACTTAAGCCTATGAGAAAAATGCAGATGGACATAAAGATGGGTAACCAACCTAAATCTTAAAACTGCAAAAGCCGTTCTTAAAATTTATGCTAACAATAATTTTGTATGTGTGTAAGAATAATTGTAATTAGATTGGATTTGGTTTTAGAGAAGAATTCATGTATTTCATAAGTATTTTATAAGTTTTATTTGAAGTCAATTTAGGTTACCCAGAATACTTAGTTTGCCCAAATTCATTATTATGGGACTTAAAATTCAGATTAATAATTGGAAAATCCACATGTATATCCTTTGTTTGATCAGTGCTGCCCAAGGATATATAAGTGGTAGAGAGGGAAACAGGGTCATGAAATAAGAATATTAAAAAAAAAAAACTTACTTAACATATATAAAATTCACTAAATTTTAAGCATTTAGTAGCAAGGATATGGAGAAATGGGAACTCATACATTGTTGGTGGGAATGTAGATTGCTTTTTCTATTTCTGTGAAGAAAGTCATTGGTATTTTGATAGGGATTGCATTAAGTCTATAGATTGCTTTGGGTAGTATAGTCATTTTGATAATATTAATTCTTCCAATCCAGGCACATGGGATATCATTTCATTTATTTGGGTCTTCTACAAGTTCTTTCATTAGTGTTTTATAGTTTTTCTTGTAGAGATTTTTCACCTCTTTGGTTAAATTTATTCCTAAGCATTTTATTTTATTTTTTGTAGCTATTATAAATGGGATTGCTTTCTTGATTTCTTTTTCTACTAGTTCATTATTGGTGTGTAGAAATGCTACTTATTTTTCTATGTTGATTTTGTACCCTGCAACTTTACTAAATTCCTTTATGAGTTCTGAGAGTTTTTTGGTGGAGCTTTTAGGGTTTTCTATGTATAAGATATGTCATCTGAAGCAGAAACAGTTTGACTTCCTCCTTTCCAATTTGGATGCCGTTTATTTCTTTCTCTTCCCTAATTGCTTGGGCTAGACTTCCAGTACTGTGTTGAATAAGAGTGGTGAGAGTGGTCATCCTTGTTGTATTCCAGTTCTTAGAGGAAAGACTTTCAGCTTTTTCCCTGTTGAGTATCATGTTGGTGTGTGTTTGTCATATATGGCATTTATTGTGTTGAGGTATGTTCTTTGTATACCTAATTTCTTGAGAGCTTTTATCATGAAGGGATGTTGATGAGATTTATCACATTTATTGATTTGTATATGTTCAAGTACACTTGCACTTGGGATAAATCCCACTTGATCATAGTATATGAGTGTTTCAATGTGCTGCTGGATTCAGTTTGCTAGTATTTTTTTTGAGAATTTTTGCATCTGTTGTTCATCAGAGATACCGGCCTATAGTTTTCCTTTTTTGTTGTGTTCTTGACTGGTTTTAATATCAGGGTAATGCTAGCCTTGTAGAATGAGTTTGGATGAATACCTTTCTCTTCAGTTTTCTAGAAGAATTTAAGAAAATTAATATGAATTTTTTTAAATGTTAGGTGGAATTCAACAGTGAAGCCATTAGGTCTTGGGCTTTTCTCTGATAGGAGGCTTTTAATTACTGATTCAATCTCCTGACTCATTATTGTTCTGTTCAGATTTTCTATTTCTTTCTGATTCAGTCTTGGTAGGTTGTATGTGTCTAGGAATTTATCCGTTTCTTCTAGGTTATTCAGTTCACTGGCATATAATTGTTCACAGTATTCTCTTATAATCCCTTAATTTTTGTGATATGAGTTGTAATGTTTTCTCTTTGCATTTCTGACTTTATTTATTCGAGCCTTCTCTCTTTTTTTTCTTAGTGTAGTTAAAGGTGTTAATTTTGTCTGTCTTTTCAAAAAACCAACTCGTAGTTTCTTTGATCTTTTCTGTTGTTATTTTATATTGTATTTAGTCTCTATTTCATATATTTCTTCTCTGACCTTTATTATTTTCTTTCTTCTCCTAACTATGAAATTAGGTGTAGTGCCTGGGTCTACAGGTTGTGCCTGGAGCCTGGATCTACTGGGAAGACCTGTTGATTGGGTCTGTAGACTGAATCAATTGAATCTCTAGTTGATTCAGTCTGGAGTCTGAATCTGCAGGGGCTAGCCTGAAGTCTGGGTCCACAGGGACTAACCTGGGGCTGGGTTGGGCTTGGAGCCTAAGTCTGCAGGGTGATCTTGGAGCACAGTTCATGGGCACCAGCCTACCACTGGGGTTTACTGGAGTGGGCCTGAATCTTGGGTCTGGTGGAGCAGGCCTGGACCCTGGGTTCACTAGAGCCTGGGCCACAGAAACTGTGCCTAATGCTAGGGCAGAAGTGGGGTTTGTATCAATGGGGACTGTTTGGTCTCAAGTGCAGTTTAAATCCAGTATTTCTTGATTTTCTGTCTAGATGATCTGTCTGATGCTGAGAGTTGGGTGTTTAAGTCCATGACTATTATTGTATTTTAGTTTATCTCTCTCTTCAGATCTAATATTTGCCTTGTATATATGGGTGCTCTGGTGTTGGGTGTATAGATGTTTACAGTTGTTTTATCCTCTTGCTGAATTGATCCCTTTAATATTATATAATGAACTTCTTTGTTTCTTTTTATAGTTTTTGACTTAAAGTCTGCTTTATTGGATATAAGTATAGCTACTCCTGCTCACTTTTGGTTTCTATTTGTGTGGAATATCTTTCTCCACTCTTTCCATTTTAGCCTATTTGTGTCTTTAATAGATAAAGAGAGTTTCTTGTAGGCAGCATATAGTTGGGTCTTGTTTATTAATCCATTTAGCCAGTCCCTGTCTTTTAGTTGGAAAATATAATCTTTATATTCAAGGTTATTATTGATAGGCAAGGACTTACTCCTGTCATTTTGTTAATTGTTTTCTGGTTATTTTGTATATATTCTTTGTCCTTTCTTCCTCTCTTATTGTTTCATTGTGGTTTGGTGGCTTTTCTCTGGTGATGTTTGATTCCTTTCATTTTCTCACTTGTTTATCTGCTCTACTAGAGGCTTTATACTTTTGTGTGTTATCATGTGTAGTTATTATCATTTTGCTTTCAGATACAGGAATCCCTTGAGCATTTCTTGTAAGGCCAGTATAGTGGTGATGAATTCTCTCAGCCTCTCAGCTTTTGCTTATGTGCTGAAGACTTTTTTCTCCTTTATTTCTGAACAATTGTTTTGCTGGATATAGTACTCTTGGCTGACAGTGTTTTTTCTCTTAGCACTTTGAGCATATTATCTCATTTCTCCTGGCCTATAAGGTTTCTGCTGAAACATATGCTGTAAGTCTAATGGGGATTCCCTTACATGTGACTTTATGATTTTCTCTTGCTGTTTTTAGTATTCTCTTTGTCTCTGGCTTTTGAAAATTTGATTACAATGTGCCTTAGCAAGGAACTTTTTAGGTTGAATCTGTTAAGGCTCAGGGGACCTCTGAACTTTCTGGATCTGAATGTCCATATGTCTCCCAAGACTTAGAAATTTTTCAGCTATTATTTCATTAAATAGGTTTTCTATGCCTTTTTTCATCTTTTCTCCTTCTTGGGTTCTGATAATGTGAACATTTGTTACATTAAGGGTATCCCCTATATTCCATAGGCTTTTTTCACTCCTTCATTCTTCTTTCTTTCTTTTTTTTCCTCTGACTTGGTAACTTCAAATGACCTATCTTCAAGTTCAGAGATTCTTTTTTTCTGCTTGCTCTATGCTGCTGTTGAAGGTCCGTATTGTATTTTTCATTTCATTTATTGAATTCTTCAGCTACAGAATTTCTGTTTGATCCTTTTTTATGATACCTATATCTTTGTTAGATTTCTTGTTTATATCGTGAATTGTTTCCCTGATTTCATTGAATTGTTTATCTGTATTCTTTTGTTTCTTGCAGAGTTTCCTGAAGATCATTTGTTTGAATTTCTTTTCTGGCAATTTGTAGATTTTCTTGTCTTTGGGGTCTGTTACTAAAGAGTTATTTTGTTGCTTTAGTATTATATATCCTTGCTTTTTCATGTTTCTTGTGTCTGTGCATCTGGTAGAACATTCGTCCCTTCCACACTTTAGAGAGGCTTTTGTATAGAAAAAAAGCTGGGTCTTAATGTGCTGGTTGGGAAAGGTGTGTTGATTTTTTCTGAATAGATGTAGTGGTTTACTCTCCATGAAGCTTCTTCAGCTGTAATCAAAATCAGTGATAGCTTTTTGTGCTTCAGCAATGTCAGCTATAGTAGTTTGTGGCAGTGGTGGTGGTGGCGTAGATTAAGGTCTTCAGTGACAAAGGCTTTTGGGATCCTCCTATTGTTATGTTCACCACAGTGTGGAGACATAGACAAGAGGATCTCTCTTGGTGTTGGGTCTGGCACAACCTACAGGCAGCTGTGGTGGTGGTGGATTTCAGTTGCAGGTGTTTGGAGCAGCTGTGTAGAAGGGAACCTAGACTTAGGATCTCACAAACCCATTGTTGCACTTGGGTCTTGGAGTGCAGATTCATACTCTGTGGCAGGGTTGTATGTAGATTGCCCACAGAGCCAGGATCTGTGACTCTGAGGCACCCCCTAGTAGCTTGCACCCAGGGGGTTGGGTTGTAGTTTTGACTCTGACCCTGGGGTGCAGGGCATTACACTGGAGGTTTGGGCCCATGGAGCAGGGTACGGCTGTAATTTGGCAATCATAGCCAGTAGGGCTTAGTGGTCACTCAGGTCCCAGTGGATGAGGCACTGTGTAGTGATGACTCTAGATCCTGGGATAGTGGGACTTGGTAGTATCCCAGACTCTGTGAGACCAGGTGCGGTGGCAGCGAGGATCCCAAAATGGCAGAGTACAGCTGTCTTTTGGGCCTTGAGGGGCAGCGAGGCGTAAAGCATTTATTCCACTCCCTGGGAAGTAGGGTGTCTTGGCAGCTCAGACTCTAGAGAGCTAGTCTAGCTCCAGGAAAGCAGGGCACTAGAGTTGTTGCGTCTGTAGGGTGGGGTATTTCAGTTCAGCTACTGCTGTTTTCCTGGGATGTGGGGTACTGCATCAGCTCAGCTCTGGAATGCATAACTGCTGAGGCACTGATTCCTCAGGGGGTGCTGCACTGCTTCAGCTCAGGCCCAAAGTGTGCTCTGAGCATCCTAGAAACCATTTCCCTGAGACTCAGGGTACCACTTCAGCCTGAGTACCGGGGTGTGTGACTGCACTGTTTTCCGGGAGGCAGGTCACTGCTTCACCTTAGGCACTGGGGAGGTGTGACTGCTTTGTGTGGCAAAGGCACCATCCTGGAGGGATTGCTTCAACTCTGGCACTGAGGGGCAGGGAGAACCAGTGACTGGGAGGTGTATATGGAGCAGCTTTGCCAAGGCAGTTTCCTTGGAAGGCAGCATGCAGCTTTAGCTCCAGCCTGAGGGTACAGGGTACAGCCATGACTGGCAGAGGTAGTTGGAGCAGTTCCACTGCCACTTAGCCCCAAGGGGTGGGGTGTAGCAGCAGCTCACAGCTTGGCTTGTGAGTGCTGGGCCACTGGGCCAGGAGCGGTTTGCTCGTAGTTTAGCCTCTTTGATGGAAGGGTGCCATGGCCACTCACACCTAGGTCAAGACACAGTCCAGAAGTAGTTCCAGTTCCAAGATTGTGTAGTGCAGTAGCCACATGGGGGTGGAGCACAGTGTTGGTGCTTTTGCTGGGGGGAGCACAGCTGTGTGGACACTGTACTTAGCTGTGTGAGCTTAGTGCCTGTGAGGACTGCTGGGGTCCCCAGTGGTGAAGACTGTAGGTGTCCAAGGTGTTGATGAGGGCTGCTGGGATCCTCTTGCTCACCTTTTTCCCCACAGGGAGAAGTTCTTCCTGGTTCCCAACTGATCCTGGCTGGGGGATGTCATGGTGGAGGCTGTTCTCTGTGTGGCTGTCCTGAGTTTCTGTGCTCACTGGGGTTTCTGTTACTCCTTTGATGTACTTGGCATTCTGTTAGTTATTTTTGTCAAAACATAGTTGTTTGTTTGTTTTGGCTGACTTTGTCATGGGATGAGTGCTAAGGTCTTCTAGTCAGCCATCTTGCTGACATCCCACTTATCTGTACTATTGTTTTTTAAAAATAGATTCTTTCTGGGGTTTTTTTCCCATTAAAATTAGTGTTATTTTTATATAGTTCCCTTAACAAAGACTGCAAAAAGAACGTGTGAAGGCAAATTCTAGAAGTCACTGGAGGATATTATATATATGAGAAGTATTACTTATTTTTCTGTATGTAATCAAATGATACCAAATGAAAAATTTTAATTTGTGCTACTTACTCTCAAAACCACAATTAAATGTAATAGCATTAGAAATATTAATTCCTTGAGCAACAAGCAGTTCAGTGAATGTATTTTATACCAAAGTCTAAGTTTATTTTGACCTCGGAGGAGTTGAATTAAGGTTTTATTATTCTAGGGCCTTAATTTCTGTGACATTAATAGAATATATCCAGTTTAAGTTGGCTAATGAATAACACAATGGGAAATAAATAGAACATCTTTTTAAAGTGCATATTACATCTTTGGCATTCTGTCCTCATTTCAAATTTATACATTGAGGAAATATCCCAAAAGGAGTTTGAAATTTTCATTAGCACTTTTTGGAGTACTTGCTATGTTTTTTATTTTTATTTTTTGCTGGTTGGTATGGGGTTGAACCCGACCTTGGTGTTATCAGCACCGTGCTGTAGCCAACTGAGCTAACAGGATACTTGCTATGTATTACACAGAGTATCTTTTTGATCTCCCAATGAGTGCTCTACAGGGTGTAGGTATTATTCCCCTTTATAGCAAAAAAAAAAAAAAAAAGAAAAGAAAATGCTGATAACGTGGATAATAAGTGATTAAGTTAGGATTAAAGCTTAACTAATTTGTTAATTAATCTTTTTATTTAGACTTTATTTTAAAACATTAATAATACAAAATCTGTTTAGAAATATTCACAACTTTGCCCCAGAGAAATGGTAACACTTCCATACTATGTTACTTCTGGCTTGTATTTTCTGAAGATCCTCTGTATTATCTGTTGCTACATAACAAATTATCCAAAATTAGCAGCTTAAAGCAATACACATTCATATTATCTCACATTTTATAGGATTAGGAATCTTGGCATGCCTTAACTGAGTTCTCTGCTTCAGGGTCTGCTCCAAGGTCACAGGCTACATTCAAGGTGTTGGATAGGGCTTGGCCAGTGAAGGATCTGCCCATAAACTCACTTGGTCGTTTGCAGGATTCAGTTCCTTTTGGACTGTTAGACTGTTGGCTTCTCTTGGTTACTTCTCACATGGACCTCTTCATAAAGCATGTCATGAAGCAGCTTAACTTCATCAGAGCGAGTAAGTGAGAGGGTGAGAGAGAGTGGTAGCAAGATGGAAATCACAGTAACCTAATCAAGGAAGTGACATCCTATCATTCTGTCATACTGTTTGTTAAAAGGAGTTACCAGGTCCAGTCCATACTCTAGGAGAGAGGATTACAGAACAGTATGAATACCAGCATGTGGGCATCACTGGTGACCATTTTGGAAGGTTGCCTACCACAACTGCCAGCCCACTGTTCCGTATTTGAGGTGCCAGGAGTAGAGGTGCAGTCATAGAAGAGGGTAGGTCACCTCTTTCAACAAGCCCCCATCTCATAGCTATTACGAGTTTTTGTCCAGAAGCTCATGACCAGCATAAATGGTAAGAACTAAGAAATAAAATTATGTCATAGTAAGGGGTTTGGCTGAGAGAGTCAGAAATGTGAAAGTCATAGGAAGAAAAGGGATGTCAAGAAATATGAAAAAAGGAGTGAAGGAATTATCAGCAGGAGCCATTCTCCATATGCAAATATCTTGGAAAGTTGAGGGATGATTGGGAGGAGTCAATGGGTTCATGGTAATAGTAAAAATTTTCATCTCAGTTAACTCTCTGTGTATTCTTCAGGGTTCTGAGCAAGTCCTTAGTTTGTTTCTATAACTCCTTTCTTACCTCCTTGGAAGAATCCTCTCCCTCTTTTCCCCATCTCCCTCCTGGCCCCAAAGATGCCCAGATGACCTGAGCTCACTCATTCTTTCCCATTCCCATTTTCTGAGCACTGAATAAGTCTGAGCCCTCCATCCTCAACTTTGAGATTTACAGCTTCTCTCCTCAACGTCCAACAGAAAAATTGTGTGGAAGAGACTAGACTCCAAAGTTGGGGAGAAAAAAGATGAAGATTTCACTGAGAAGAGGCAGTTTCTGATACATTCTATCCAGAAGGGCCAGTAGTGTACATATAGGAAAAAAGTTAAGTATAAACTTTTACTCAGAGCAAAGTGACAGCGCACACACATTTATACTCTCTCCAGTGTGCTCTATCAGAAGTACTCAAGACCACCCCCAGGATGATAAAACATAGACAAGCATGTCATGGATCTGAAGGAACATCCTTAAACTGGATGATTCAGTCATCCAGGGAAAATCTTCCCCCACAGCGAGCAGAGGTTACCAATTCCTAGTTATGTGTGCATACTTTGAGTCCTATCCTTCAAAAGTCAAGAGTTAAAACAGATAAAACAGAATACCTAAAATAGCCTTAAAAACAAAATGGAAAAGTATAGAGCCTTATCAAGAAATAATATTATTAAAGTTTCTCATTTGGAGTGATCTATCCCACCAGATGGGTAGTGGGAGTGTTTTTAAAAATGAATCTACTCTGATAACACTATGGTCCAGGGTTTGATCCCGGTACCAGTCAGCCACAAAAAAATAAATATATGATTGGCCCATTGAGGGAGAGAGATTTCTAGAAATAACCTTCCCTTGCCTGTACCTCACCCCAAATTGGAATCTATGAACTACAATCCCATGTAGGTAAGAATACTAGATTTCAAGAATTGTTACATATAATTATAATCTTTAAAAAGCCCCCCACTACAAAATAAAATCAGTGGTTTTTAAATATAGGCACCTGATTTTTCTGACACATTCAGCTTAAGATTTTCCATCTGGAGGAAGAAGTTAAGAGTCCATGTGTGCAAGGGTGAGGTTGGTAGTGGAGGTGAACTATAAGCAAACACAGGGGATCTTATGGAAATGGTGATGGTTGCACAACTTGGTAAATTTAATAAAAACCATAGAAATGTACAACTCAAAATGAGTGAATTTTATGGTATATAAATTGTACCTTCATAAAGTTATTTTTGAAAGAGGCAATGTGTAAACCTGTTAAAACCATGTCATGAGCCTTTTAATAAGATATTACTCTCTTTTATTTCCTTGTAAATTCTTCCTTTCTTATTGCACATTGATCCTGTGATATCAGATCTTTTTCTGTCCTATCACTTTTCTTAAAAAGCTGCCCTCTTCCTCAGTTTCTGTTTTTCATTATTTTGGTAAAATTATTTTATATGAAAATAAATGTTTAGGAGATATAACTAGAAGGCAAAATAAATAAATCTCAAATTAATTTATTCTGCAGAGTTATATATATGAAAGTAAGAAAGGTGATTTTTTACTCTGTTCTTTTCTACCCTTTCACATTCCTAAATATATTTACTTCCTGGTAACTTTGCAGGGACCCATTTAGAGTCTAGATCTGCTGCTGTCTCTTGTGGACCATATCACTGGAAGTAAAGATGCTTCCCATGGTGAAGCAAGTAATTGGACAAGTCAGTTTATCCAGTGTCTCTTTATCCTTTCCCCCCATTGAACTTAAGTATTTGGAATGGTCAGATCTTTGTGTATATTATAAATATTAAAGTTAAGAGATTAAGAACCTTGCTTAATTTAATTTCTTATTATTCTGATAGCTCAGATCTAATCCAAGTGAAAATGAAGAAAAAGAAGCCCAGTCCCAACTTATAAAATCTGATGAAATGCAACGATTGTATTCACAAGCCCTTACTGCTTTTGAAAGCGCAGATTATACTGCTGCTATAACCTTCCTTGATAAGATGTTAGAGGTAAGTTTTTTAGATACAGCAGCTAACAAGCCTAACAGTTACTACTTTTTGCTGTAAGGTATGTTTATATACTTTGACACGTTACATACCACAGTAAACCTAGACAGGATGAAATCAGATTGGCCCTTGGGCTTTCAGTTCTTAAGTGAAAAATCGTGTTTATATAGAACAAAATTTGGAACAGAAGTTTTTCAGTAAGTGTACTGAGTGAGAGGTACACATATTTTTATGCATTGCTTGCTTTGCTATTTTGATTTGATTTTGTATTTTTTGGAAGGAAGAAAACTCTAGAGGTTAGATAATGGGGTAAAAGATGAAAGAATTGGTTGAAGAAAAAGGGAAAATGATGTTTGGGAAGAAAGAGGATTGTTTAGAGTGAGAAATTTCTAGAGAAGAAGGCAGATAAAGATAGGATTCAGAGGGCTCTAGGTAGGGAAACTTAAGTCTAGGGTTTCCTTGTCTCTGAAAGATTTAATGACACATGATTTCAGAAAGAAGTCTATTAAAATATTCAGATAAAAGTGGTTGTAGTTCTTGTTTACCATTTTCACAGTGCTTTGATGTACAATTTTATTTACTCTTGTCAGTAAACATATATAGAACGTGCATTTTTTGGATAATTTTATAGAGAAAATAATGTGAGTGGTCCAGTGGAATTCATGTTTTTCTGAAATTTTTTGTTAATGCTTTATTAACGAAATAATACCTTTCAGTAGTTAGGCTATCCATTTTGACGTCGTTTATTATACATGATATTTTTTATGTAAAATGTTGATTTTGATAATCTTCATTTATGCGAAAAGTTGGCATGACTTTAGAACAGCTTTGAGAAATATGTAAAGATACTGCCACAGGCCTTATTGGTGAGCTTTTGGGTTTATATTTTGAAGCATACTAGTATGTTTACTAAATGTTATGTACTTTTTGTTAACAAGAATGGTGAAGTCTCAACCTCCTGCCTTCTCACGTTGTTTTTCTTTTATTTCTTTTTTTGATATGATGATTTAATTTCAAGGAGGTGACATTTTACAGAAGAGAATTTCATTTAATTATCAGTAGAATAAAAATATTTTGTTAATTTAGAACCTAGATTTTATTTTTTAACTAGAAATTAGAATTGTTAAGTACGAAAATCTCATTATAGAGTATTCTCTTCAAATATACTTAATTGGAAACAGCCCTGTAATAGTAAATGCTATTATGTTTTCTTATTTTCAGAGTTTTAGAACTATATAATTGAAGGAGGGAGGAAAAGGGCCTTGTTATTATATATATATATATCCTTTCCCCCCATTAGAATTTATTTAAGATATCCTAGAAGAAATTACTGTCACATCATTTTTGTCACATTTAAGTTGTATTAGACTTTTTAATACTATTTATAATATAGGAGTCATCACATTGAGACTGTTTATGTTAATATGTATATAAAAATGTGAGATGCAAGAATGAATGTGCATAATTTATTGTTTCTTAAAATCTAGTTCTTTTGTTTCTCAAGGTTTGTGTTTGGGATGCAGAACTACGGGAACTTCGAGCTGAATGTTTTATAGAAGAAGGGGAACCTAGGAAAGCTATAAGTGACTTAAAAGCTGCATCAAAATTAAAGAATGATAATACAGAGGCATTTTATAAAATCAGCATACTGTATTACCAACTAGGAGACCATGAATTGTCCCTCAGGTCAGTTCTAGTGACGTAATAATACGATCTTTTTTTTATGGTTGGCAGTAAGTTAATAACCTCATCTTCTTTTAAAATTTTAATACTAATAAAATTATGGTGGTTAAGTTTGCTCTTATATTCTATATCCATTTATATGTTGTATGTTATCCCTGAGTTACTCTAATTTCACAGTTTATTGTCATGGAATATGCTTATTAAAATAAACAGGAGGGCTATTATATTTGCAGAAGAAAAATGAGTTGTTTAATGTATAACTCTACATAAGTCATTTTAATTTGAATTAATAAGTGTGTGCATGGTACAGTGTCCTATATAAAGGTACAAATTAAATTATTGTCAGTATGTTTTGCTTAATTGTTACAAATGAAAAATACTTTTTTGTGATTTCTGTATTTAGTTTGGAAAACTACTCATTGATTATTTTGTCTTGGAATATTTTCCTTTTTTAAAATAATTCATGAGCAGTGAAGTTCGTGAATGTCTTAAACTTGACCAGGATCATAAAAGGTGTTTTGCACACTATAAACAAGTAAAGAAGCTTAATAAGATGATTGAGTCAGCTGAGGAGCTCATCAGAGATGGCAGGTAAGAATATGCTTATTCCAACCACCCAGACTTTCCTTATATGTCTGGTTGTGGACACAAATGAACAACAGAACTGTTTACTGCTTAGCATTGAGGGTGGAGTATTCTAGATAGCACTGGGCCTTAGCAAAACTACCAGAACTGTATAGTTTTGGAATAAGGCATAATATAAATAATAGTAATTGCTTAGTATCCTTACCAGCAAATGTATTTATGTTACTACAATTATTACTGTGTATCTCCTGTTTCAGGCACTGAGCTATATACTGAGGGTACAGAAATGAATTTGACTATAGTTTTTGGAATTAAGTTTATAGCTTAGTGTGGGAGACAGACATGTAAACTGATTATTAAAAGCTAATGTGATAACAAAGTGATAGAGTGTGCAGAGTGTAATGGGAGTACCAAGGAGGGCATTTAATCCAATCCAGGGTAGTAAAGTCTAGGAGTAAAAAGAGAAGCTTTTTGGAGAAGGTGATAGGTGTTGAAATCTTGATTTTAAAAAATAAGTAGGAGTTGCCAGAAGGGGTTGTGTCTATGTGTTAAGTGTTGTTTGTAGGGGTTTGTAGGCTGAGAGAGGAGGGGTTGAAGAGAAGCTCTGACCTCCTTCCTCCTAATTCTTTTGTAAGTTACCATCATGAGAATGTTGTACCAAATTTCCCCTAACATCTTGCAAAACATCAATATCCTCGTCAGGATATTGACATAGGTACAGTCAAGATACAGAATGATTCCATCTCTGCAGGATCCCTCATGTTCCTGTCCCTACCCCTTCTTTAGCTCCTAACAGCAGTCTGTTCTCCACATCTATAATTTTGTCATTTCAAGAATGTTATAGAATTGGAATCATACAGTATGTAAACTTTTGGGATTGGCTTTTTCTCCTCAGCATAATTCTCTGGAGATTCATCCAGATTGTTGTGTGTATCAGTATTTCCCTTCTGTTTACTGCTGAGTAGTTTCTATGGCATGAATGTACTATAGTTTGTTTAACCATTCACCCATTGAAGGACATATGGACTTTTTCCAGTTTTTTTGCAATTATGAATAATGCTTTCATGTACAGGTCTGTGTGTGAATGTAAGCCTTCATTTCTCTGGCGCGAATGCCAGGAATGTAATTGCTGGGCTGTGTGATAGTTTCACGTTTAGTGTTTAAGAAATTGCCAAGTTGATTTCCAGAATGGCTTGTACCATTTTATATTCCTACCAGTTATGTATCGAGAGATCCAGTTTTTCCATATTTTTGACAGCATTTGGTGGTGGTACATTTTTTTTGTTTTAGCCATTCTGATAGGTGTGTAGTGATATCTCATTGGAGTTTTAATTTACATTTACCCAGGGGCTAATGATGAATGTGTTTTCATGTGTTTATTTGACATCTGTATATCTTTGGTGAAATGTCCCTTCATGTCTTTGCCCATGTTCTCATTGGATTGTGTGTTTTTTTTCTGTTGAGTTTTGAGAGGTTTTCTAGATGCTAATGCTTATTTTCTCTCACTCTTTAGCTTGTCTTTTCATCCTCTTAACAGCTCTGTTTGGTGTATACACATTTAGGATTGCTGTGTGGTAGATGGGTGGATTGACACTTCTAACATTCTATATTGTCCCTCTCTGGTAATTTACTTTATGTGATATTGTAATCTTTCTTGCTTTCCTCCAATTAATATTTACATGGTATGTTCTTTTTCATCCTTTTACTTTCATTCTGCTTATATTATATTTGAAGCGAGTGTCTTGTTGACAGCCTTTAGTTAGGTCATAATTTTTTAATGCCATCTGCTGGTCTCTTTTAATTGATGTATTTAGACCATTTACATTTTATGTAATTATGATATGTTAGGGCTTAACTGGCATTTTATTCTTTGCTTTCTGTTTGTTCTCTGTTTTTCTCTTTTTTCTATCTTCCTGTTGGTTACTCGAACATTTTTTAGAATTCCACTGGCTCCCTGCTTGGCCTTCTGTGACACCACTATGGTAGGGGTGTAGTGGCACCTTGTTATAGCCTCACTGGTGAGGAAGTCTAGGCTCTCCACTCGGCCTTTGCTGGCATTGGTGAGGGTGGGCCGTAATTTTCTCTGTAGTGTTTGGCTGGAGTAGAGCTGTTTTTGTTAAAAAGTTTTCTGCTTTGCTAGGCTGCCCTTTTCAGGTTCTTTGGCTAGGGAGAGCAGACTTTGGCTGGGATTTTGTTGTTGTTGTTCTGTACCCACTGTCATTTCTGGGTTGCTGACATCTTCAGTTCCATGTACGGTATGTATGAAGCAAAAAAGAAACCCAGGAAACTCATCATCATGTTTTTCCTCAGGTCCTGATGTCACTAGCTAGTCTGCCTTCTTCTCTCTCCTTTTTAGAGTCTTATATTTAAAAAATATATATAATGTCTAGGATTTTTAGTTTAATGTCTGGAATAATTGGGAAATTTCATCTATTCCACTTTCCCAATAGCTAGCTTTTGTTTTAAATGTTCTATTTAAACCTGTTTTTAAATTTTTTTTATTTTTTAGCCTAACATACTTATTTTATTTTATTTTGGGAGAAAAATACAATAAAAAGTTTATTATCTTTTCAATTTTGCTACCTCAAAATTTAATCAAGAAGAAAACTTCCCAAAATAAATATCTATTTTAAATTGGCTTCTACTAAACATACAAGGAATATAAACATACAAGGAAAACAAAAAAATGTTAGAGATACAGGTGGAAATTCAGAGATAATTTGTCATTTTAGAAGCCTGTTGCTTCTAAATTCTTTTTTTTTTTTTTAATTTTCAGTGCTTAGAGGAAAATTTATACTTTTAAACACCTATATTAAAAATAAGAAAAATCTCAAATCAGTGATGTAAATTTCTACCTTAAGAAAATAGAAAAAGTAGAGCAAACTAAACCAAAAACACATATATGTAGGAAATAATAAAGATTCCAACACAAGTATATATAGGGAATTAAAAAACAATAGAGAAAATTAAGAAAACCAAAAGTTGATACTTTAAAAAGATGAACAAAATTTGCAAACCTCTATCTAGACTGACCAAGAAAAAAGAAAACCAAAATTACTAAAATCAGAAATAAAGTAGGGGCATTATTACATTGCCACTATGGCTTTTTGTGGTGGTAAGATTTAGTTTCTTTCTCTTTCTTGTTTGCATTTTTGTTCTACCAGTGGGTTTTGTTCTTTCTTGTGTATTCGTGGTAGTGATTATTGTTTTTCAGATTCCAGATGCGGGACTTCCTTTAGGATTTCTTGTAGGGCTGGTCATGTGGTAAACTCCTGAAGTTTTGTCTGTCTGGAAAATACACTATTTGTCCCTCCTTTCTGAAGAATAGCCTTGCTGGGTAGAGTATTCTTGGCTGGCAGTTTTTTTCTTTTAGTATTTTGAATATATCACTTTATTTTCTCCTGGCATGTAGAGTTTTTGTTGAGAAGTCTGCTGTTAGTCTGATAGGGGCTCCCTTATTGGTGACTTGAAGCTTTTCTCTTGCTTCTTTTAAGGTTTTCTCTTTGTCTTTGAGCTTTGCCAGTTTGACTACAACGTGTCTTGGAAAGGATCTTTTTGGGTTAAATCTGTTTGAGGATCTTTGAGCCTCCTGGATCTGAAAGTCTGTGTCTCTCCCTGTAACCGGAAGTTTTCCGTTGTTTTGACAAATAGGTTTTCCATTCATTTTCCTTTCTCCTCTCCTTCTGGAACACCGCTGATTTGAATGTTTGTGTGCTTAAGGTTGTCTTCTGTCTCTCTTAGATTCTCTTCATTTTTTAAAAATCTTTTTTCCTTTTTTATGTCTGCCTGGGTTATTTTGAAAAGACTGTCTTCAAGATCAGAAATTCTTTTTTCTGCTTGCTCTAGCCTGCTGCTTAAGCTCTTGGTTGTGGTTTTTTTTTTTATTTCATTGAGTGAATCTTTCAGTTTCATGAGTTCTGCTACATTCTTTTTTAAGGTATTAATCTCTGTAAATTTTCTCCTTCATATCCTGGATTTATTTTCTTGTTTCATTGTGTTGTCTGAGTCTTCTTGTATCTGAGTTTCCTTAAGATTGTTGCTCAGAATTCCTTTTCAGTCATTACTAGGGTTTCCTGCTTTATAGGGTCTGGTATTTGAGAATTGCTGTATTATTTTGGTGGTGTCATATTTTCTTGGGTTTTCATATTTCTAGTATCCCTATGTTGATGTCTGGTCATCTGGTATAGCAGTTGCTTGTTCTATTGCTCTGGAGTGGGCTTTTAGGAGAGAGACATCCTCTTCTTTTTTTGGTCTCTGCTGGTGACTCTCCTTGTGTCAGTGCAGTAGTGTCTGGCAGGCTGTCTGCTTGGTGGCTGTGGCTGTTGCTGTGGCACCAAGCTGCTTTTTTAGCAGCTGTGGCTGTGGTGGGCCATCCGCATGGAAGTGGTGTTTTCGGCATGCTCTCTTGCCTGCTTCAGGGTGTAGGGGTCTGTGGCCCTAGGTTCCTTGCCTAGGATCCGAGCATGCTCTCTTGCCTGCTTCTGGGTGGAGGGGCTGTGGCCCACAACACCTTGAACATATTTATTTGTGGTGAAAACATAAAATCTATTCTCTTAGCAACTTTCAAGTATACAATACATTGTTATTAACTGTAGTCACCATGCTGTACAATAGATCTTTTAAATTTATTTGTTCTGCCAGAAATCTTACATACATCCTTTGACCAGCATCTCTCAATCTCCCTCCACCCTCGTCCCCCCAGCCCTTGTAATCCTGTGTTCTAATACATCAGCATTTAAATGTGAAGAGTGCAGCACTTTGGGAATAAGGTGCTGCAATGGCAAATAAATATATCTTTTAGTTTGCCATTACTGAGGAAAGTTACTTAGTGTAGAGCATGACTAGTACTTTTTACCAGTTTAAAGAAAAATGCTGAGATAGCTTTTATTGTTCTTCGAAAGCTCATAAAGTTGGGCATTTAAGCAGGTTCCTTCTGTAAGGACTACTTTGTACTTAGTTATGAATATTGACATTCATGATATAAAATGGCATTTAACGGGTTTTGTTATTTTCATGAAAGTGTGCAGTAACCAAGAAATAAGACTTATTCTATGTTTTGTTGAAAGTGTTCAGTGTGGGTCAGACTTTAACAAGGTTCAAAAATCATGAACTTTTTTCTGTAAGGAAATTCATTATTTGGTTTGATTGGTACTCTCAGATATGCTTTGATTTGTCCATATACATCTCCTGTGGTCATGTTTTATCACATAACTCTTAACTGCAGAGCATACCTTCCATGCTACTCTAGATTAATTAGATAAAAGCAGTGTTTGAAGGCATGTGCTTATTTAGTTGCATTGATTAAATAACATATAGTTAGAGGACAGGGTCCTTTCTTCAGCTCTGGAAATAGAATTTCATTGTAATCATGATTTGCTCATTTAATAGATATGCAGATGCAACCAGCAAATATGAATCTGTCATGAAAATAGAGCCAAGCATTGCCGAATATACAATTCGTTCCAAAGAAAGGATTTGCCACTGCTTTTCTAAGGTAAACAGTTGATTTATTCCTAGAAATGTAAAAATTTAACATGTGGAATAATAACCATAAATCCTTTTCTCACATTTACTTTTAGGACGAGAAGCCTGTTGAAGCTATCAGAATATGTTCTGAAGTTTTACAGATGGAACCTGACAATGTGAATGCTCTGAAAGATCGAGCAGAGGCCTATTTAATAGAAGAAATGTATGATGAAGGTAAATCTTTAAGGAATTTGATTTGCAGTATCTAAAAGTTGATTATATCAAGTTAGCAAATATTAAGGTTCCTTTTATTTAGAACAGATTTACCAGAATACCTGGAAATGTTGACAATTTTAGAAAAATGGCAGAGAACTTGAAAATTTTTCTTTCTTAATGGAGCTTGAGTGGTATACTATGTGAAGAAAGAGTTCTGCTGTTGAAACCAGTTCAGTGGAATATAAATAAAAATTTTAGGTTTCTTTGTTATAGACAAGTTAGGGAAGATAAGTAAAACAGAAAATTTATATTAGAGATCTATCGTCTAGAGATAATCACTGTTTATTTTGGATTTATATTTTTCCAGACTTTTGTCTATGCACATAATATTACACTATATTTTATGCATATACACATGTATTCTGTGCATATACAAAATATATATAATACATATATATACAAAGCATACATATATGTCATATATGCCTAAATATAAAATGATCATCTCTGACCCCAACCTGTTTAGTAATATTAGGACAGCTGCTTACCCTACTTTGTTCAAGTTGAAGTTACAGGAGAGATTCCTGCTAGATGTTATAATGACATTGAATAAAGTCAGTGCCCTGTTACTGGAAAATAACTAAGGCATATCCAGTAATATACATTTCTTGAAAAATAGAATCCTTTTATATGTATTGTTTTGAAATTTTTTCTTGTGACAGTATGTTATGAAGATGTAAATGAGTTTTGGTTTTTTTTAAATGAGCCTTAGTGCAAAATTTTTGTTTCAAATCAGGTAAGGCACTCTAAATTGAAAACAGTAAGAGTAATTTTTGTTACATTTTGAATGGTGAAACTTGGTTTGTGGTACTCTTTTTTTAAGGCAGACTGGTCAATTACATTTCCTGCTTTGCCCAATTTGAAAAGAATCTTGCTCCTAAGCAGTTTCCAGGGAGCAATGACAACTCTGGTTACTACTATTTGTGGGACATTTTGTGGGACATTCAGACTTTGAGGTCTGACTGAGGCCTGAAATGTATGCAGTCAAAACAATAAGTCTTAATATTCATAAGAATGCTTCAATAGCATGTCATCCACATGGAAGATCCTTTTAGTATACTTGCTCTTTTCATGTTTGAGCTTCTGTATTTACTTGGCACGATGGCTTTACTCTAGGATTTTGTATTCTGGTTAGTTTTCGGAACTCTTCATCTAAAATACTTTTGTCATCTGTATGTAAACCCTCAGAATATAAAAAGCTTAGCTGTTAAAAAAATATTAAATCTTGTTGGCTGCTAATTATACTTTGAAAGATACTTTTGTAACTTGAATCTTAAACTGACTTGCCTTTTAGGGAAACTTGACAGTTTAATTCTTAAAGAAAAAGATGTCTAATACTAATTTAGTATAATTGATCTGTCTTTAAAGTCTGTTTTTTACCTTAGTACACTTTTTTTTACATAGAAGTATATTATTTGTCTTTTGGGGGAGGGGGTTTAACTATACACTGGGGGATCTTTTTGAATTATGGTTTTACAAGAGTAAAATGGTTGTTTGAGTCATAAGTATGGAAATTAAGCAGCCAGAGAGAGAACAGGAGAATGGGTTGCCAGGTCTCTAAATTTGAAAAAGAAAGAAAAAAGTCTGTATAGCCAAAACTAACAGATGTTACCTGACCTTTTTGGATTCAAATTAGAGGTTTGGTAATTGATGTGTATAAGTAGTAGTCTTTCTTAACTAGTCTAAATAATAGTAAGTCTTTAGTTGAAATCCTGAGTTAAAATATGAATGCTTTCCATATTCTTCTGTTTACTTGTTTTACCTTTTTTTAAAGCCAGCAATTTAAAATGGTAGGTAAATAATGAATAAAGAATCAATAAGTTCAGGTTAGTGAATAATGGAACATGTAGATTTACTAATTTTGGGCTTATGATAAAATTCATCAGGAAACACTCACTAAAGGTAAGTAAAGTAAGACTGTTGTTTGAGGGTGCCTTTGAGGTCATAAAAAATGAAGCCTAACTCTTTGGATACCTATGGATCTTCTTTTTAATAGCTTTTGAGAGGAATAAACTGACATTGAAGCAATATTAAAAAGTTGGCCAAATTCCTTTGAATATAGTGATGACTCAGGCATGTGTATGACATAAGCAGTTATATTTGCTAAAACTTAAGCTATGTGAGGGCAGGGACCTGCGTGTACTTTATTAACTGATGCATCCCTGGTATTTGTGCCTGGCACAAAGCGGGCACTCATGTATTTCCAGAATGAATGAATGCAGTTAATTTATTTAGTGGAAAGAGTATAGGATTTAGAATTAGTTCTGGCTTTGTGTCCGGCTGTGTGCAGTTTATTTTTATTTTTAATTGTAAAATATATGTAACGTAAAATTTACCATCTTAACCATTTTTAAGTGTACAGTTCAGTAGTGTTAAGTATATTCACATTGTTGTCAAAATGAACTCCAGATCTTTTTTACCTTGTAAATTAGATCTATATACCCGTTAAACAGTAGTTTCCCATTACCCCCATCCTTCAGCCCCTGGCAACCACCATTCTTCTTTCTTTTCTCTATGAATTTGACTGCTCTAGGTATCTCATATATTTGGAATCATACAATATATGTCTTTTTGTGACTGGCTTATTTCACTTAGCATAATGTCCTCAAGGTTCAACCATGTTATAGTATGTGACAGGATTTCCTTTCAAGGTTGAATAATATTCCATTGTATGTATATACAACATATTTTTTATTCAGTCATCCATTGATGGACATTTGTGTTGTTTCCACCTCTTGGCTATTGTGAATAGTGCTATTATGGACATGGGTGTGCAAATATCTCTGAGTCCCTGCTTTCAATTTTGGATATATACCCAGAAGTAGGATTGCTGAATCATATGGTAGTTCTATCTTTAATTTTTTGAGAAACCTCCATATTTTCTGGGGTGGTTGTACCATTTTACAATCCTACCAACAGTGCACAAGGGTTCCAATTTCCCCACATCCTTGTCAACACTTATTTTCTATTTTTTTGATAGTAGCCCTCTTAATGGGTATAAAGTGATATCTCATTGTGGTTTTGATTTTTATTTCCCTAATGATGAGTGATGTTGACCATCTTTTCACATGCTTTTTGGCCATTTGTATATCTTCTTTGTAGTGCACTTCTTTTGCCATATGTTTTCCATCTAGTTACTTAGCCTGTTATGTTTTACTTTCCTTATCTGTACAATAGGAATAAGAATAGTACATATATCTCATAGAATTGTTGTGACTAAATAAGATTATGCTCAGAAAATGTCTAGTGCAGTGCTCCTAGGAAACTTCTAAATAAATGGTTTCTACTATGCTCATTTTCAGGATAGTTGTTTGGAACTTGCCTTGACTTTTCTTTACAAACAATATTGTATGGAATAGTGGTGTTGTCTGAATGTCCCCCCAAACTCACACTGGAACTTAACCCCCAGTATGGTGGTGAAAGATGGGGCCTTTAAGAGGTTATTGGATTGTGAGGACTGTGCCCTCCTGACTGGATCGATCCATTCATTGGAATAATAGATTGATGGTTTAATGAGCTGTCATGGGCGTGGTTCTGATGGCTTTACATGGAGAGCAAATAAGGTTAGCTTTCTTGCTCAGCCCATTCTCACCATGTGACACCCTGGTTGCCATGGGACCCTGTTGTAGAGATTTCCCAGGAAAAGGTCCTCACCAGATGTGCCCCTTGGATTGTGAACTTACCAGTCTCTGAAACTGTAAGAAATAAATTTCATTTTCTTATAAATTATCCAGTTTCACATTTTCTGTTCCAAGTGACAAAAAATGGACTAGTACAAATATAGCTTCTTAGACTGCTGCATTAACTACATTTGATACAGATGTTATTTTAGTGTTACTAGTAATATTCAGAATTCTGAAAACAGAAGCTTTTCTGGATGAAGGGCTGGCCTGCACAAAATTGTGAAAGAGGTAAAGTTTATCTTTGACATCGTATGATGTTGTCCTGTAGGCATATTCTTGTGCCTGCTTATCCTAGGACTCCACCTAGTGATGCTGCTTAGGCCTGCCCTACGCAAAAGTATTCTGTGTTCAAAATTCACACCACCTCCTTGCATCAGCAACTTGACACACCCCCTCCCACCCTGTGCACAGCTTTTGTGTGAGGGGTGAAATTTAAGATATCTTTATAAAACACTGATAGGTTTCTATTTCTATGAGATAAGCATTTTTAACCCAAAGGAATCTGAGTAGTAGAATTTCAAGCGCACACATCAGGCAGCCTAGGGTATGGTCCTTCATGCCTACAGGACTCATCCGTAGGCACTCTTCTGAGTGGATAACATTTCTCACAGCTGCTTCTTGTTTCAAGGTTGTTGACCAGGGGTTCCTGGTTCCTATTTATAGGTATGAGAAGGGGAAGAGATTGGTCTTTTTTGGAAGATGCTGGTTATATTTAGGATAATACCTAAATTTGGCTTTATAAATTGGAGGCTGCTTATATATTGATATTTTTACACACCAACCATAATGACCATGGACACGTATAATCAGAATCTATAAAGCAGATGTTTCTGAGACTTCCAAATCTTGAAATAGGAGTATCTACGTTAGCTTCAACTAATGAACTGGAAGAAGATGGTTAGAATAGAAAAATGGCTAGCCTTTTGCAAAGACAACTAGTGGGATATGGCATGTGGATTGATGAAGTCCTTTGGCTGTTCATCTCATGTACTATAAAATCATGCCTGCAACTTTTATTCATACACAGCCTTCTTAGCCGCAGATTCCTCTTTTCTTTTGAGAAATGCATAGTTATAAGGAAGACTACATAGCTACCTGCTACGTGGGGATTGGTACATTTACCAATTAGCTGAGTTTTAGCATGTTTGCCTAGCGTATCAGTTGGTAAAACCCTGTACCCCCTACAGTGCCAACCCTGTGAATCTATGAGCTTAATATGTAGGTAAGGAAATAGGAAACAGTCACAATAGTTAAATAATATTATTCAGGAAGGACAGATCAGGAGGGACACTGCAAGAGCAGGAGCTGTAGCTGGAACAGAAGCCCAGAAGGCCGGGACGTGGGAGAGTCCATCGTCTTTCCCAGAAGTGACAGACACATTTGAGTAGGACAGAGAGTAGGTTTGGATAGGGGAAGTAGGTCATAGATATGTTTTTGTTTTGGCTTTTTATTAACAAAAATGTGATTACCTGTGAACAAACAAGTGTAACCTCAAGTGATGAAAAGCTTTCTTTAAAAGGGAAAGAAAAAAACCCCCAAGAATTTCTTACTTTCAATAGAAACAGATTAAGTACATGGAATAAGGCCTGTATTTGTGTTTGCCTACTCTGGCGCTTTGAATATTTGCTGAAATTTCTTAATTGTTGATAGAGAAATTACTGCACAAGATTTCAAATCTTATAATTTGACAGGAACTGAAATTCCTTTTTTTGTATTTTACTGTTAGCACTATTATCTCTTGCCTCTTATAAAATTGTAAACAAAACATGTGTAGAACATGTTAGTATATCAGATTCAGTTAGAATGAAGGCCAAATTATGTCCCCTCTGTATAGAATTAAACATAGTAAGTCTCCTCACTGTTTAAATTGGCCTAAAATATAACAACTAGAATTGCCCTCAAATTCCAAGGTTAGGATGTGGTCTAGTGCAGGGAAGTAGTAAATTGATGGGAAAATTTGACTTTTAATTTTTTAGCCCTCTTTACTGTTAGAAATAGCTTACAGCTCTGTGCTTATAATGAGGCTATATCATAAGGGTTCTTGGATAAGAACTTTCCCCCTTGTTTTCTTAAGGATCAATATGCGTAAAACATAGGGGTAGAAAACTTATTTTGTTATGACATTCTCACAGCATGTAAACATTCCCCCCAAAATTTTATTATGAGAAATTTCAAATATTGAGAAAAGTTGAAAGAATTTTACAGTGAACACCCATGTCCTCACTATCTAGATACTGAAGTTAACATTTTACTATGCTTTATCACATTCATCTGTCTCTCTGTTCCCTCCATTTATCCATCAGTTCATCTTTTTTTTGATGCATTTCAAAACAAAGTTGTAGACTTTGGTTCACTTTTCCCCAAATACTTCAGCTTGTGTATTATTAACTAGAGTTTGTTTACTGTTCTCCTTTTTCTCTTTTTTCAGGAATAATTTTAGATACAATGAGATACTATTCCTAAGTTCTGATACCCGTACAAAAATTATTCATGACACATTAAAGACAGTAAGACACTTGTTAAAGACTTTATTTAATGGGGGCCATGGTGATAGGTATTGGGACCACTGCAGTGGGGTATTGTAGTGGGGGTTGCCTTTGAATCCAACAAAAACAAGTGGGGATTTGTAACCAAGAAGGAGGGTGGGGCGGGGGGGTCAGTGGATAGAAAATTACTAGGAGGAAACATCAGGGGATTCTTGCTAGACCAACCCAACAGTCTTATTGCTGAACGCAGGCCAGTGTGGTACAATATGGAAGCTGGGGGATGAGGAATGTGATCAGATATTGAGGGTGGTCAGATAACAAGGGTAGGGGGTTTTTGTTAAACTAACTTGGGGTTCTTGCTAAGGACAGAGAAGGAAGTCCAACATCAGGATCTAGTCAGAAAGAGGACTCAGAGGATCCTGACTAAAAATTTGGTCAAAGGAGAGACTTTGTCAAACCCAAACCTCTATCAAAATACAGAACATTAACTTCATGTCCCTTACCAACCTGTCCTCATCCCAGTCCCCCACAGATAACTGTCATTTTGATTGTCATCATCATAGATTAGTTTTGCCAATTCTAGATCTTCACATAAATAGAACCACATAGTATGTCCTCTTTTGTGTAACTCTTCTTTCATTCATCATGTTTTTGAGACTTATTCACGCTGTTACATGCTTTGGTAGTTCATTCTTTTTATTGAACAGCAGAAGTTGGCAGACTTTTTCTGTAAAGGGCTAGCTGGGTAGTAAATATTATAGATTTAGTGCACCATATGGTCTCTGTTGCAACTACTCAACTCTGCAATTGCAATGCAAGTGACAAAAGACAATACTCAAATGAATAGGGATGGCTGTGTTCCATTAAAACTTTATTTTCAAAAACAGGTGGTAGCCTGTTGGCACCTCTTTTCCACTATAAAAGAGGGAAAAAGCATTCAATATTTCACTGGTAATCCTATCCCTGTTGAAGAATATTCCATTTTATGAATATTTCACACTTTATTCTTAGAATAACTAGACACCTCAACTGATTTTTAGTTATGAAAAAAGCTGCTATGAGCATTATTCTACAAGGCTTTTTAAGGCATGTTTTCATTTACCTTGGGTAAATGTCTAGGAGTGGAATTTCTGGGTCCTAGGGTAAGTTGTTGCTTAGTTTTAAAAGAAACTGCCAGACCCTTTCTAAAGCAGTTTACATGTTACATTCCCACCAATAAAGTATGAGAATTCTAGTTGCTCTGCATACTTGCAAACATTTTGTTGTCAGTCTTTTTAATTGTATACATTTTGGTGTGTGTTAGTATCTTATTGTGGCTTTAATAAGTGTTTCCTTTATGACTAAGGTTGTTGAATACTTTTTCATGGGTTGTTTGTATGTTCAAATATATTACTTTGTAAAGTGTTCTTCAAATGTTTAAGTACTTAAAAAATTTGGTGTTTTTGTTATTGAGTTGTAGAAGTTATTTATATATATATATATATATGTTTTTAATTCTGTTGTAAATTACACCAACATTTCTAAAGTTAAACCAGCCTTGAATTATCAGGATAAATCCTTCCTGGACAGGAATTAGATATGGCTGGATTTGATTTGCTAATATTTTAAGAAGCCTGCATCTATATTCATGAAGAATATTGCTCTATAACTCCTTTTTTGTAATTTTTTAAAATCAGATTTTAGTGTTAAGGGTGTACTGGACTGAGTTAAAAATTATTCCCTCCTCATTTTCTGAAAGTTGTATGTGATTGGTATTATTTCTTCTTTAAAATTTGAGAGAATTCACCAGCGAAACCATTTTGGTCCTGGAGTTGTTTTCTGTTGTTGTTGTTTTTTAGTAGGAAGCTTTTTGATGACAAATTCAGTTTCTTTAATCAATATAGGGCTACTAATTTCTGTTTCATCTGTGCTAGTTTTTGTAAATTATGTCTTTCAGGGAATTTGTCCATTTCTTCTATAACGCTAATTTGTTGGCATGAAGTTCATAATATTATCTTATTTTTTTTAATGTCTAAGATCTGTAGTGATGATTCCTCTTTCATTCCTAATATGGAAAATTTGTGTTTTCTTTTTTCCTCTTGATCAGTATAATTGGTTAGAGTTTGGTCAATTTTGTTGGTCTTTTGAAGGAACCAACTTATGAATGTGTTAATGCTTTCTATGATTTTTCTGTATTATTTCATTGATTTCTGCTCATTATTTCCTTTAACTTACTTTGGATTTGTTTTTTGCTTTTCTAGCTTAAGATTGAATTATCATTGATTTTAGCCCCCCCCCTTTTCCTTTTTAAAAATATAAACTTTAATAGCTGTATTTTTCACATTTTGTTACTTTCATTATCATTTCGTTTAAAATGTATTCTCATTTCCCTTCTGATTTCTTCTGTTATGCATGGATTATGTAGATGTGTTTGGTTTAATTTTTAAGTATTTGGTGGTTTCCTAGGTATCTTATTATTGATTTATAATTTAATCTCATTGAGGTCAGAAAACATACTCTGTGTGATATCCTTCCTTTTTGATTTATTTAAATTTATTTTGTAGTCCAGCATGATCTGTCTTGCTAAATGTTCTATGTACACTTGAAAATAATGTACATTTTGTAATTTTGGGATAAAATATTTATGTTTTTCCATTAGTTACTGAGAGAAGAGTTGTTAAGACCTTGATTACCTGTTGTGGAAATTGTGAACTTTCCTCATCCTCTCTTTAATATTGTTGACATTTCCTTCACGTATTTTGAAGTTCTGCTGTTAGCAGCCTACACATTTATGACTGTCATTTACAGAACATTTTTTGTATATTCACTCCTTTAATTATATTTTTGCCCATTTATATGTAACACAAATTTTACCATGCTAATCATTTTTAGGTGTATAATTCAGTGGCATTCATAGTGTTGTGTGACCATCACCTCTAATTATTTGTAGAACTCTTTCATCACCACAGACAGGACACTCACCTATGATACAGGTTTTATTACCATTTTGCAGATAAGGAAACTTAGGCTCATGTAGATCAAGAAATTAGCCTAAGGTCTCAGCCAGGGCCCATGTATGGGTGTGCAGATCTATATCTATTAACTTAAAAAGATAAGCATATTACTTGGAGAAAAGATTATTACCTGATTCCATTTTCACATGCGTATTTGTTCTTAGAAAGTCTAGAAGGACGGAGATGTTAAAGATGATTATTTGTAAATAGGATCAGTATCTATCACTTTAATACCTATATAGTATTCCATCATGTATGTGTTTAGCATTACTTTTTAATTGTTTTTTTCCCTCCTCTCTAAGAGCATTGAATTTTCTTTAAGCCATAGAATATCTGCACATGGTAAAATTGCAGAGTTAAAAGACAAAATACATAAATAACAAAAGTACTCCCCCTCAGTCTCACATCTTATTTCTCACTGTTAACCACTTTTAATAATTTCTAATGTTAGCTCTTTTGGTGGTTACCATCATTATTCTAATTCAAATGTCTTCCTCTAGCTCTTGATTTATTGAATCTAGGTAGTGTCCCTTGTTTACCTGCTGGAGAAGAGGAAGATTTGAGTAGACTTCACCAGTTCCTTCTATTCTTTTTCACCTCCAATTTTGGTCGGGAATAGTATTCTTTGATTTTTTGGTTATATTTACAGCTTTGATATAATATACACAACTTGTATTATTATATACCTAAATCTTTTTCTTGCTCCATTGCCTTTAGACAATATTTGGTTCTATACTACTCAAAATAAGGAAGTTGGAGTATTTTCATCTTCTCTTCCATCTCCATTCTAAATATGTGTTAGTATACTTTTACATTTTTAAGGTTTGTAGTATTTAATGTCTGTCCTCTAGCTGTAATTGTGGATAGTTAGGAAATGAATGCCATTTAGTAGATTAATATATGATGAATCTATAGCTGCAGGATCAAGTTTTGTTTTGAATCCATACAAAAGGAGATATGATCATGTTACCAACTAGTCAAGGTGTCAGACAGATGGAGTCAGTTGTTCACAGATGGCCACATTTTTAATATGCTTCTCATTTGCAGCAGGACTTTTTTGGTAAGCTTCCCTTCACCCCAAGCCAGAGTTACTGTTTCTCTTGGCTAGAAGAAACCTATTCCTCTGTCTTACTAAGAACACCTGAGATTTTTAATGATACAGTTTGTGTAACTGGAATCCACTTTCTTTGAGAAGATGTTCTTGAGCTCCGTAACTCCTGGCTGCATCCTAGACCTGATGAACAGCTTTTATCCTAGGATTCCTGTCACTGCCTTTCTGGGTTCTGTCTGCTGCTGCTGCCTTTTAAAAAATTTAATCATGTCCATCTTTCTTGGATTCTTTTTTCATTTTGCTGAAAGTACATCCTCAAAAGGTAGTGTGAATACCACTGATTCCAGAAGGGAGTATTGCAGTCTTCTTAGAAATTCTGAGGAAAAATTATTTTTAACTCAGACTTTTATGTATAGCAAACTAGTAGTTAGGGTAAGGAATTAATGCAATTGTTTGCAAGTTTTTCTTTGTCAGTGTCCTGGAGACATTTAAAAGAGTATGGGAATCACCTGCTGTTTAAAAGTTTAAAAGAATCTTCATGGAAGTCTGTTGCTTTATTGGGAGGTGGCTTTTTGACAGCTTCTCTTTGAAAATGCTCTGTTTAGATTTTCTCTCTCTTGGGCTCAGTTTGAGATACTCTTGAGTTTCAAATTTATTTGTGAAGAATTTACCAAAGTAGTCTCATTTTAATTACTCTACTTTTATATTTCTTACTTATTTCTTATTTTGTGTCTTTGAGCTTGCTTCTTTTTCTTGCTTAGGCTACAGGTGTTTTTAATTGATTTTTGCCAAAAAACTTTGTGGTTTGTCAGTTCTATTCTTTTTGTTTCATTAATTTGTTTTTTTTCTTACAATTCAACAATTCACCTTTAATTTCTCCTCTAACTTTGAATCATATGATTAATTCATTTTTCTTCCTTATTTTTATTAAAACCACTGCTACAGTTTGAATGTGTCTTCTAGCATTCATGTATTGGAAACTTAATCCCCAGTGCAACAGTGTTGAGAGGTGGGGCCTATTAAGAGCTTATTAGGCCATAAGGGCTCTCCCCTCATGAATGGATTAGTGCCATTATCATGGGAGTCAGCTCCTAATAAAAGGATGAGTTCGGCCCTCTTCCTTTCTTTTTCACATGTGCTTTCTTGCCCTTCTGCCATGGGATGACACAGCTAGAAGACCCTTGCCAGATGTTGGCTCCTTGACCTTGGACTTCCCAACCCCCAGAACTGTAAAAAAATAAAGCTCTGTTCCTTATAAATCACCCACTTTCAGGTATTCTGTTATAGTAGCGCAAAATGGACTAAGACAACCACCAAGGCTCTGAATTGTCCTCTCAGCCCTGCATGAGCTGTGTCATATAGGTTCTGAACGGTAGGGTTGCCATTATTAATGATTTTTTAAGAATTTTGCAATTTGTACTTTTATATTTCTTCTTTGTTGTAAGAGTTGGAGAGTTTTAAAATTTCTAGGTGGAAGGTCCTTTTATTTTCTGATTTATTATTAATTTCTAGCGTCACTGCGATCAGAAGAGAATGTTGTTTTTACCACTTCCATCATTTTTTTAAAAAAATTTATTACTGTTTTCTTTCTGACCTAATATGGCCAACTTCTTGAGTTTTCCCTGGGTGCTTAAAAAGTAGGTTTCTGGGATAGAGTTGGGCCTGTCAATCAGCTTTATTTTACATTGTGGTCTTCCTTGCCTTTTTTGTGTGTGTGTGCGTGGGGGTGCACTTGGTCTGTTACAAACAGAGGTAAAAGTTTCCCTCCACCAGTGTCTCTCTCCTAGTATATAATTCTTGCTTTTTATAAATATCATTGTTTTACTTGATGTACATTATTTGATATTCATTATGTGATTTCTAATGTTTAACATGAAATCTCTTTTTTGCCATTTGGTTTTGACCTAAATTCTAATTTATCTGCTAAGATTGTGAACCAAACTTTATTTGCATTTACCTGGTAAAACTATGACCAAACTTTTATTTTCAACTTTTTTTGAGTTAGATGTATCTCTTGCATAGAGTTGGGTATTGCTTTGTGATCCAATATGAAATTCTTTTAAATTATTTTAATAAGCATGATGTCTTAAGCATATTTACATTTATTGATATGATATGTTTGCACTAAGTTCTGTCATTCCATTTTCCTGAGATCTTTTTGCTATTTGGCCTATACTATCCTGATGTTTAGGAAGGTTTATATTTTTATACTTGGTTATTTTTATAGTTTTATTAATTTAATGCCATTTTTTTTCAGCAACATCCATTAGTTGCCTACTGTGAGGAGCAATTTAATGTGTTTCCTCCTCTGTCTCATTATTCTTCCACCACTCAACTTAAGGAAATTCTCTCTAGGATTTGCCATTGTAATGTTACTCTGCTTCTCAGTGGCTGATGTTTTCTGATTGCTTTAGCTGTAATAAGTGGGAATTAATGAACTTTCTCATTTTCTTTCCCCTTTCTTCTCCCATTTTTTGTTAGCTCTATCCCTTTGCATTGTCAGGGCACACATTCTGCTCTGTGTAATCCCCTGGTTTGTATACTTGGTTTTACATGAAATAGACTCAGTGTATGCTGTCCCTTCTTTGGCTGTGGTTTCTGCAGCCATCTCTTGGCGTGTTCATCCTATAGTAGTTTCCTAGAGGAGGTCCTGGGAAAAATGATCCCCCGATTTTGTCTGTGTTCAAAACTATTTGTACCCTTTATACGTGAAGGCTGAGATGGCTGGATAATAAAGTCCTTTACTCACATTTTTTCCTGTATATCTTATAGATGTTGTCCATTCTTTTCTGGTACTGAATGTTGCTATGGAAATTCTGGAGCCAGGTTTTTATTTTTGGTCTGACTGCCCAAAGAGTCTTTAGCTTCAAGTCTGTTAATTATGTTAGGATATATCTTAGTGTTGGCCATTCTCAGCCAGTTTGCCTTGGCACCTAGTGTGCCCTTTTGGTATACAGTTGTCTCTTGGTATCCTTGGGGGATTGGTTCCAGGATCTCCATGGATAACAAAATCTATAGATGCTCAAGTCTCATATAAGATGGTGTAGTATTTGCATATAACCTATGGACATCCTCCCATGTACTTTAAATCATCTCTAGATTTCTTATAATATCTAATACACTGTAAATGCTATGTAAATAGTTGTTATACTGTGATTTTTATTTGTATTATTTTTAATCATTATAGTGTTATTTTTAATTGTTATATTCCCCCCAAATATTTTCAGTCAGTGGTTGGTTGAATCATGGATGTGGGACCTGCAGATATGAAGGGCCGACAGTATAGATTTATTTTTCGTTTCAGGAAAGTTTTCTTTGATTTAATCTGAAGTGTTTTGTTGTCTTTGGCTGGTTTGGTTTTCCATATACAAGTTATACATGAGTTATAATTCTAGACTTTTTTAGCTCTCTATTTCCATTTCATGTTGTTAGGTCCTTAATTTTTTCCTGTTTCTTCTCCCTTGTGCTCCTTCTCATTTTACCTTTACTTTTCTATGATAGTTTTGATTTATTCTTATTTTTCCTAGAGTTTGGATTGCTCACATTTTTATCTCTCCCTTGTTGCCTCACAGTCTCTTTCCTGAGTTCTTATTCTGGCTTTATGATTATCCTTAGTGGAAGTGATTGGATTAAATTTTTATAATTCATGCTCAAATGTTTGCTCAGAATTTTCATGTATTCTTTGGCTGTTTTTCTCATGCATGCTCGTCAGATAAGTTTTGGTGTTCTTTTCCTGTCTTAATTTAAAAAATATCTTTGAAGTGATGCTGTGCCAGTTTTTAAAGTTTATTACTCATCATAAAATGAGTTGCATTACCCTGCCCTAGCTATTTGTGGGGAAATGCCTGAGTGTGTTTGTGTGTGTGTATGTGAGGGAGTGTTGGGGCCAGGGAAACCTCTACTTAACAATTGCAATACTCTCTGCTTCACTGTTTCCACATGTTCTGCTTCCTGTAGCCCTGCTCTCTCTGCTTCTCTGAACCAAACCATGTCTGGGAGGTCATCTGCTGCCAGCCCTGCTCACCCTTGTGCCCACTTCCTTTATACACCTGAGGGGTATATCTTTCATACTTCAGGGTGAGCCCCTCACCTCCAGGGAGCATATAGTTGCTGCTGTTTTCTGAGGTCCGCCCAGGGCTGTTTTGTTATTCTCTCTCATTGTATTCTCCTCTTTATCTCTTCCTTGTCCCCATAAGGCTCTGCTTTATCTCCCCTATGTCTGCTGTAGATTTCATGGTTCTCAGAATATGCAAAGGATGCACTACTGCGAGGCCATCCTCACAGAAAGTGTGTTTTGCTGGCATTTTCTGTGATCTTTTACCATTGGGCTTTCTCACTGTTTGCTTTCCCCCCTCATCTTGGATTCATGGCTGATAGCAGCTTTTAGCAGCCCTTATATAGTTTCTTTGAATCATTTTGCTGAAAATGGAGTTTGTAGACTTCCCCAGCCTGTTTATCTTGTTTCCTTTGTATGATATCAGGGAGGAAAACTTAGGTGTTTCACGGGACACGTTTATATTGAAGGTCTGATGCACTCTTGCCTCTCAAAGTTTCCTATTGAGAACAGACATTAGGGGAATAGAGTGGGAGCCCTGAGGAAGCTGTTGTAGAGACTCGGGTATGTTGATGGTGGCCGGCTTGGCAGTGGTGACTGGAGAAATGGTGAGAAAAGTGGGTCAACTGTGGCTGCACTTATATTTGAAGGGAAGGCGATGTAGGACTTGCTGACGGTGGGGGACGGTGGAGTCGCTGGTGGCTGTGTGTCTGTCAGACGCTTCTCTGTATTGCGGAGCTGAGGGCAGGCTTTAAGTAGGGAGGGCCTGTTCGCACGGAGGCATCCAGTTGATGGAGGCATCCAGTTTGCCCAGTTGCAGAAACGAGCAGCACTTGACTCATTTTACTTATCAGGTGGAATCCTTTGGTATGTTTAACTTCTGGGTGGGATGGCCTGGGTTTTTTTTTTTGTTTTTGTTCCAAGTCTGTGGTGAGGGTCTTGCTGCCTGTGTGCTCTGTTCTTCTTCTCTGCCTGGTCCCAGCAGCCACAGCAGGGGCTTTCTACATGCATAGCTTTCACTCTGCCTTGGGCCCCAGTTGAGGTTAATGCTGCAGCCTGTTAGCTGCTGCATAGACAAGGGCCTGCCCAGCCATTCCTTAGATGGTCTTCTTACAAACTATTCCGATGACTGTCTTACAGCTGCTTCTGCCTTCTATACTGAGAATCCTTGGCCAAAAACCATGGCTTCCAAATTTGCTAGGACTTCTTTCTAGTGTGTTTGGATGTGGTTCTCTCTACTTAGGTTTATTTATCATTAATATGATCCCACTTGCTTTCTCTTCCAGAAACTTATCAGATCTGGTCAGCCTTGTTTTCAGTACTGCCATGTTTACATCATTTTTTATGGTGTCATTTTCATGGAGAAGGGCCAGCACACTCCTGTGCTTACTGCTTGCCAGTTGGGCTGCTTGTTTGCATTGCTACTTAAGAATGTGAGGAGAATATGGAAGAAAAACCATTTCAGATGGATAAGATTTTTTAGATTCAGAGGTTAGAAAATGAATTGGCTAATATGTAATATGATACTCTTCATCCAGAGCCATAATCTTTCTGTCTTATTCTACTTTTCACAGTTGCTCAGGTATGGTTATGGGATAAATATAATAGGTGTGACTTACTTTTTTTTGAAGATTCCCCCTCTGAGTGTGGAATCTGAGAAAATATAATTTAAAATGATCTATCTAGTTTACGTCCATGGGAAGTCTTATATCATCCATATTTATGCTTCTAGTTAGTTACTGGTTACTGCCTGCAATCATGTGAATAAAGGAAACAACCCGTAATTTTACATTTATTCTTATATTGGGAAAAATGTATGTACCTTAAATTTTAATAAAAATATCATATAGAAGACTGCTTTGGGGAGATACTCTGAACATTTAAGAATGAAAACATGTTTTAAACGTAGAGTTTGCATAAGTAGCAAAATTGTGTATATTGAAACATTCTCACCGTGTGTTCCTTCAAGATATATTTCCTTACTAGGCTGCGATATTAAGTGCTATGGGTGTTATCTATAAAGTTAAACCTCACTACTATTTTGATGGTGTCATTTGTGTACTAGGTTGGAAGTATTTTATGATATCCCTGTGGGTTGGGTCATAGTAATGTTTAATGTTTCATATTAATATTTAATATTAATGCATGAGGTGGGAATTAGACTATTAGGATAAAAGCTTGAAGGGTTTGTCCTCCCTACTCCCCAAGGGCCAAAGTTGGTGCTGGTTCATTTTTCTGTGTAGTGCAGGCTAGCTAAATTTGTTGGACTTACTGTAATCTCTTTCTCATTTTAATCTGCCCAAGGTGCCTTGTTACACTTCTTTCATGATTAGTTGTTGCCAAGATGAGTGTTCAGGCATGTTATCAAGAGAAATAAATGTCTTTTCCCACAGGGAAATGCATTTCCATAAAAACTAGGATTTGATCCCAACAATCCATTATTTGAGTTGTCTGAGAAAAATTTGTATCGGGGCTCCCAAGATCGCCCCGATCTTGTGATTTGGTAGGAGGACATAAAGGACTCAGCAAATAGTTGTATTCGGGGCTAAGATTTATTCCAGTGAAAGTACACAAAGCAAAGTCAGCACAAGGGGCAAAATCTGGAGGAAATCAGTCAGTAGATTCCAAGAGCCTTCTCCCTGTGATGTCATACAGGACAATCTTAATTTTTCAAGCAACAAGAAATTCCACCACACAGATGAAGTGCCTTCTACCAGGGAATCTTGTTTAGAGATCCAGAGTTTTTATTGGGGGCTGGTCACTGGGCTTCCTGTTCCTAGCTCATACCAGAATACCAGACCTCCTAGAAGGAAAGAGAATGTTTAGCATAAAACCGTTTGTACAGTTCAGGCATAGTGAGCCATTCTTATCAGGGAATGTTGGGAACACTTGTGAAATCCAATTTCCCAAACAGCAGCGAGGGGTAACAGTTTCAGGCAGCCCTGCTACATTGACTCTTTCCCACATGTTATTAGATATCCAGATGCCTTGTATTTTCTAAATATTTAAAATAATCTAAAATAATAGCTGTAATGTGGATTGTCATCAGACTTTCCATACAAGGGCTGTATGTGTTTTTGTGTTTTGATTGACACTTTAAAAAACTCAGGTTTGTAATAGTTTATGTTGAAACCAGTGGCTGGCAGTCATTCTGATTGCTGATGGACGGTTCCTCCAGCTCCCTTTCTAATCTCTTAATTCTTCTGAACTGTCCACCCATAGCTGATCATGCAGATTTTCTTTGCCACTTTCTTACTTTCCTATGTAACAATCACTTCAGTCTTACTGATGGTAAGATTGTTCTGTATGAAGTGCTGATATTAAAATACCTTGAAGGTGTGGAGAGATAATGTGGGAGGGTGGGCAAATAAACAAACAGCAGTGAATTTTGTTGAATGGAGTAATAAGCTACCTAAATTCAGCCTTGCTTATTAAGGTGATGGCAGTAATGGAGAAATAGTGAAGGGGTTGGGGATGATGGCTTTAATATCAATTTTGCAGGATAAATAAAGGCAACAAATTACAATTCCCCTTAACAGTATTGTCTTAACTATATTCTGACAGCTATTCAAGATTATGAAACTGCCCAGGAACACAATGAAAATGATCAACAGATACGGGAAGGTCTAGAGAAAGCACAAAGGCTATTGAAACAATCACAGAAACGGGATTATTATAAAATCTTAGGAGTAAAAAGGTAAATTAATTTAAAATTTGCATTGCTATTTTTCTCTCCCTGAGTCATTTCCTTTATTTATATATTTTCAGGCACATAGCTTAAATGCTAACAATCTTTAACATCATAAAGCTATTTTGAATATTTTACAGGCAAATTTCTTTGATAGCAACCAGTACTGCAGTGACAGAGAATTAGTAGTTGGTGAAAAAGATATGACACTAAAGCATGAATAGATATTAGGCCTAGATTTTTAAAGAAGGGTGAAGAGGTAGGAGCGAGCTTTCTTCTGGTGGGAATGGGGAAAAGAAAAAAAATCTTCTCTATGCCTAAAAATAAAGTAGTGCTTTTAGAATTAACTTGAAAGCACTGGGAGGTATACATTTACTCAGTATGTGCTTTGAAGTAAGACCCACCTTTCCTGACCATGGGAACCATCAGTCTTTTGATCAAAAGTCTGAAACTTTGTTCTTACTAAGTAAGCTAATGGAGAAGCAAAATTGAAAGTGGAGTTCAAAGAGTCAAAGTATCTTTTTAATGCCAAAAATTGAATCATGGTAGCTTGGAAATTCGAAAAGTTAAATTCATCTGTTATTCTTTATAAAAATGGAAAGTTGTGAAGATCAGGAGTATTTACTTTATTCCCAATAAGATTCTAATCTTAGTATACAAGTGTCTAAAGAAGGCTGACCCATTTTAATGATCATCCAGAACTGTACGATCTTTAGACTATGATACCACTGGAGTTATGTTATTAGGAACCAGGTTGTAAATTGCCAGTGGGATCTTAATTGGCTCTTCTAATTTTTATGGCAGTGTTGGACATTTAACTAATGGTTGTTAATTTATTTACTACCCCTCAGAAATGCCAAAAAGCAGGAAATCATTAAAGCATACCGAAAATTGGCAATGCAGTGGCACCCAGATAACTTCCAGAATGAAGAAGAAAAGAAAAAAGCTGAGAAAAAGTTCATTGACATAGCAGCTGCTAAAGAAGTACTCTCTGATCCAGGTATTGTTTGCCTTTAACATCTGTCTGTGTGGAGTGGGTGAGTTACTAGTTATTATTCCTTTGACCCATCTTAGAGGCAGTGTCAGAAGCTGAGGGTGGGGCACTGTTGGGAAAATAGAATAGTTTGGTTAGGCCCTCACCTCAGGTCCGGTTGGGTGTGGTTCAGCATTCATTGTAAGGAAATTGTGTGTGTGTGTGTGGAGGAGAGAGAGGGAGAGGGGGAGAGAGGGAGAGAGACATGCATGAGAGGAACCCAGCCTGGCATATGAAGGGTTTGCGACCCCGTCTGTGAATGGGCTTGACCCGAGCTCCAGACCCAGCCCTCGTGCAACAATCGGCCCAGTTGGTGCAGGATTACAGGCAGGTAAAAGAGCCTGACAAGTGACGTGGTCACCTAGCTTTACAATTGGCGTCATTGAGCTAGACAACTGGCACTATGAGGATTCCAGACAGCAGTCTTAGCAGACCACCACGATTGGTGTAGTTGAACGGGATTACGCCACAGGCACATAGTGGGTTCGCCCTCTGGGTCTGTGTAGACAGTGAGAGTCCATGCTGTGAGGGCTGATGACTGGTCCTCAGCAATGCAGTCTTGTAAGTCCAGTTTTATGTCTTCCCTTGTGTGATTCTGGGAACTCTCATGCATAGTACAGCAGAAAGACCATCAAATGTGGAATCAGAAGGCTTGAGTTTGAATCTTTTTTCTACTTGAACAAGTTCCTAGAACTACCACAACACAGGCATCTGTTAGGTTCCTTCCAGCATCAGAGGTCAATGATGAATTCTCTACTAACCTTAACCAGCATGCCAGGCTGGATTGTACAGGGTGCAGAAAGAGCGGATAGTTCGCTCAGGGCCTGCTGTGCCCCCATGAGTGTGTTCACCAACAAATCTTGCCCTAAACCATATATGATCATTAGATTTACTCGTTGATTTATGTGTTCTTTTGTCATACACTAATATGGCCTGGAAAGTAAGAGGGAGACAGGCTAAGAATTGAGGTAATATTGGTTAATGCTTTGCCATTTCCAGAGGGAATACCTGATACTTTTTTTGTGACCTTCTATGTCAGTGGGAGCAGAAGATCTGAATTGAGCTAGACAAACTCAACAAAAAGAGAGGAAATCAGGTTTTGTGCCACTTGGCAAAGCTTTTTTGAGCCTCTACTTTATTCTATGGAGTTGAAGTTAAATGATCTTTTGTTCTCAAGTATTTATAATCCAGTAAGGAAGACAAAAATGTACTGCACTTATTAAGTAGTGTAGGATGCATACCATCCTGTTATTCAGCAAATATTGAGTGTTTACAGCATCCCTTGAATGGTTTGATCCTCTTAGTCTCTGCAGGGGTGGGGCGGCTCCACCAGACTGAGAGGAATCTTCTTAGCGGAGGGGGACTCGAGCTGAGCTTTAAAGTATCAGAGACCAACCAAGGGCATGGGGCTGTGACAGAGGGATGCATGCACCAAGAAAAGAGGGCTCCTCATTGTTCCCTTCTCCCGTGTGTCTGCATTGGTCTTTTTCTGCCTGGGGCTGAGAGAGGCACAGCAGTGGGGGCACCAGTCACATGGTAGGGAAAGATGAGCCTCCTGGCTGTTTAATCAGAAGAGCATGGCATTCTGAGGTCAAATTCTCTGGAACTATTTTTTCCAAATAATTTTTTGGGTATTTACCAAGCTTGGGTAACTTCTTCTGAGGTGAGATTTAGGGGGCCTGAATGTCAATGAATAGCTGTTTACAACCCTGAACCTCATCCCCTTCTCTGTGACTGGTATTCTTCTAGTCTGTTTCTTCTGGGTGGTAATGGGAGAGCCTGGATTGAGTATCAGACACAACTGTTTTGATAACCAAAAAGTAATTCTCCAAGCCTACCCCCCCCTCCCCCCCATACCTTAATTATTAGCCGGGTCTTAATTTGCTGATTTCTTTTCTAGAAATGAGGAAGAAGTTTGACGACGGAGAAGATCCCTTGGATGCAGAGAGCCAACAAGGAGGTGGTGGCAACCCTTTCCACAGAAGCTGGAACTCATGGCAAGGGTTCAATCCCTTCAGCTCAGGCGGACCGTTCAGATTTAAATTCCACTTCAATTAAACCGACTTTTTCTGCTCTTCTTAATTTTTTTAAAGATTAAAAACAAAGAAACCTTGTTTCAGGATCCTAATGAAAAAAATTTTCAAATCTTTCAGTTTGTCCACAACCAAAGAGTTGTTTTAATAGGAAAAAATCTGTGCTTATTCATTTTAGACTTAAGGTTGATGGGTTTGCAAGGGCAGGGGGGCAAGGAATGGTTGTACTGCTGACAAAGCAGCCTGTACGCATTTTATGAAGGTCTGCAAGAAGTGGTCTGAGGTGTGCTCACCTTGGAAGTGCTCACATATTCTCTATCTTAATACACTGAAGAGATTTTTCTCTTCACAGCCTTGGATAGTAAGTCAGTGCCTACGTGTGTGAGGAGGAGCTGTAATCTTCATAAGAATGGGATGTATTTCAGTATTCTTAAAGTATGAACATACTGAGCTGTATGTCGGTAGGGACAACTATGCTTAGATTTTGAGTCTTGTCACTTGTGAATGTCTGTAAATCACTGAGCCTCCTTTAGTGTGCATGCGTTTACACCTCTCTGCTAGCGCCGAAGTGGCTGACACCGAAAAGCGCACAGAGTCCATCTTTTAGGAACCTGCCGTCAAATGGTAGTCGATATATCCAGGTTTAGACTTTGGATGGATGTTAACCATATACCTATATTTTTTTTGTTCAGTACTAAGAAGAAAACTAAAAACCACTTAATTTGAATTTAATCATAAAAACCTATGAGCCCTTGTGTTTAATATTAAGTGCAACAAATTAACCAAAAGTAGTATGTAAAAGAGGTTCAGATAATATAGCACTGGTATTATTTAAAATATTGCTGAAGTGCAGATTGAAATACTTTTTAAACAACTGAAGTTTTGAGTTGTTACACAGAATTTCCTGTAACAGGATTGGCTTAGAGACGTAAAGTTGCTCAGTCAACATAAGCAAATGCAGAATGCCATATTTCCCACTTTTAACAAATACAGTGCAGTAGCTTCTTTCTCTTCTTTTTTACATCCAGACCTGACCCTCTGGCTGTAGTGACTCTCAGGTGGCAATGTCTGCTGGTGTGAAACAGTAATCTGCCCCTCCTGCACCTGAGGCTTCTAGATGTTCTCCTGCCTAGATGATGATACAGGCTTGCAAATCTAGACAGCTCTGGCTATATTCCCACTATCACTTCATTTAATAAGACAGCATCTCCTCTTGAGATACCTTACCTTTTAAGAAGGTAACTAAGAAATGAACTATTCTTTGTAAACTGGATAATTTTTGCCCTAAAAAGAGTGTTACTTTAATTAAGAACAATGAGTATTTATAGAACTATTGATGCTGCATTTGAAAATCTAAGATAATTACTTTAGATACACATTATTACCTTTATTCTGGAAAGGTTTTGCCTGAAAGCATTTTAAGCATTAAATGGTCTAATATATTGTTTTTATGAAATCAAGCATTTGAGTTTGTTGTGGGGAGCATCCTGACCATGAACGTCTGTAACAGCCAAGCACAAATTGTTTTCTTCCACAGTCATATCCTGAAAAATACATGGAAAATTTTTTTTTTTTTTTTTACTGAGACAAAAAATCACATAGTTGAGCAAAACACTTAAGTGCTTTTTGCATCTAGTTAGGAGATAATTCATTTTCAAAATTAGTGAAACTTTCAGCTTTCATTTTGTTTTAATATCTCAAAATTCAAGCCAATGTAAAAATAATTTCCAAGGTAAGTTCAATTTTGCATATTTGTTAATCTTGGTAATCTCATTACTTCACTAGTTATATCAGCAACTTCTTTTTTCAATCTGGTCCTTTGTATATGATGTTACTGTTACCCTTTGAAATATAGTGATGGCCTCTACCTACTTTCAAAAGTAAGAATTTTCACACAGAATCCGAACAAAGGAAATATCAAGTCATTTGCCCTTTTGGAGGAGAGGATGAAAAGTGGCCAACAACAAGGACGCAGAGAGTGCTTGGGACGGCTGAGGAGTGGGCCTAGTTGCCTACCGACCCAGAGGCTTGTTTGCATTTTTATTTTCTCCACTTGTAACAACCATAATTTCTGTTCCTGAAGTCTTACCGTGGATTTAATTTAGTCATCTTAACAGAAATGTACAGTTACTTGCCTGTTTTCAGTGAAGAGAAAGGAGGAGCTATGGTGCCAAGTGTCAGCACCAAGGAAGGAAATGAATTCTCTGGAATCTTGTTCCATGCTCTCCTTAAGTCTTTCCTCCTGCGCCTGACATGGGATATTATTATGCAATGTAAAAACATCATATACTAACAAAGCATTTTAGTTTTGCAGGGAGAGGGCTACTTCCACTTTCCACAGGTGCCTAGTAGTCTTCGTGGCTCTTTGGGGAAAACTAAAATCAGAGGCCTTAGCTGTATTACATTCCATCCTTAAACCACTCCCCCTCCTTTTTTGGTGATTTCTCCGTGAGTAGAGTATCATTGGTTTGTACATTGTGGGTATTTTTCACAGCAGGAAGTATTAAACACGTCAACCTAGAAATGGTGTGAAAAAAATTCTAAAAACGGAGACTAAATTTAATTCGTTCCTCAGTTCTGAAAGTTTGTGCTTTCTCACCATGAATAGATGAAAACTTAAAAACAATTTCAATAGTTTACTAACGTGAATTGGGTGTAATGTGAATTTATTAATTTTAAAATGTCTTCCTCGTTAGTCAGTATTAAAGGTCTATTTTTAAATTTCAGTGTGAAGACAAATTTTTGGAACTCTGATAACAGAATCTAAAAATTACCCAGTTTTTTTGAGAAAAATATTACCGATACTGAATAGATAAAAAAGCTAATAGAATAACAATTTGAAATTGGCACCATTTTCTGTTCACGGTGGATAATGAAAAATTTCACCTTTAAAGGCATGAAATTGGTCAGAAGTTGTATTTGACATTTACCATGAGAAAAGTACGTAAGACGTTTAAGTTTAAAATGACTCCTCAGTCAGATGTGTTGGAGCCGACTGCCTTACAGACCCAAGGGTACCGGTCATGGGCCTTGCAGTACACTTCAGAGGGATAGCCTAGAGAAACTCACACAACTTTGTTGAATGTAGTTGACGTTTCCATATTTATAAAGGAAGGAGGATGGCAAATGCTAACTTGTCAACAGCTAATATCCTTACTTAAAGATCCTTAAGTCAGATCATTCCTATTTTAGTTAGTGGCAGAGTTTATTCTGTAATTTCAAATGAGTTAAGAGGTGGGGATTTTTTTTTAACAGGTGATCTCGTTTACTGAATGATTAAGAGTAAAATTAGCCACTGCGTGGCTTTGTGTATAGTAACAGGTTTTGTTGCATTTGTCAGTGGTTGAAACACCTGCAGTGGAAAGCAGAGCATGGAGGAAGTAAAAGTGGGAGATGTATGATAAGTTAAAATGTTACTCTTACTATAAGGTCATAGTTTGTTCTGAGTGAGATAAGACTAAGTAACGTAAGCCATCTCAATTTAGTGTTTTAATGAAAAGGAACCTGATATGATTTGAAATTGGTCTCAGACATGTGTACAAATATGGGTACTATTTTTATGCCCATGTATTTTCACACTTAATAAAAATATTTATGGTCATATCAGTACTTTCTTGCTTTTGATTCATTTTTAGTCTTTCAGCATAAGAACTTCTAAGAAAGCCCATCTTAAGAGAAGTCTTTCAAACTTCTCCACACAAAATCAGTGACTAAGATCACAGAAGGGCTCCTTCTCTATGGGAGTTAACAGGGAAGGTCAGCACAAAAAGCAGAAATGGCTAAAATCTCTTAACCCCACAAACATCCTTAGATAGCTAGGACTTAAAAAGTGGACAATTCTTTCATTTCAATACTATTAAAATCTAACAAGTTGGCTTTGTCTGAAGACTTTCCTTTTTATACCCTATTTGCACATTTCTCTTAAGATCCTTAGTGGGGAGGAGGGACACTGCCGCCTATCTCAATCAAATTTCTAGGAGCAAACAAAAGTAGCTTTCTTCTCAGTTATACTCTGCAAATTTATATGGAACTTTTCCAGAAAGCGCAATGTCCTCCTGACATCTTGGCAATATATGAGCCATTGGCCTTAGTCTAAAGATAACGTGAACAGGGGCAGCAGGCATGAGGGCTGCCTGAGAACTGGGAAAGGGAGGTCCAGGTTCTCTTCCAAGCCTCAGAAACTCTCACTCGGCAAGCACTAAGCAACCCCTCTCCCTTCCTGTCCTAGATCAGTGCTTCACCAAGAATCATCTTAATCTTAAGGCTTTCAGTTCACAGCCCAGAGACCCTGAACTCTGCAAACCTTTTTCTGCTGAGCAAACCTTTGGCAATGGCTGTATGATAAATAGACGCATTACAAGCACATTTATTGCCGGTATGCTAGGATTCCATTTCTAAAGAAGTAGTATATAAGAGAACTCAGGTCGCAGTATCTGTTTTGAACATTTCCAACCTTCACTCAGGTCTACCAGGACTAGCACCACTCAGATTCCTCCAGGGACTGAGCAGCCCTGGCTTGGAAGGGCCACCAGAACATTGGTGCCAAAGTCTTTCTGAGGAAATCAGAATTGAACACTTCTAGAAAGGACGAGAAAAACCATTGCTTGCAGTATCTGTCAGTGCATTTCAAGTGTTCTAAGTCTTTTTGGTATTTGAATATTTTCCTGTTATTACAGGAGATTTCTAAAGGTATATTCTTGAGCACAGTGTGACATTTGTATACAGTTAATAGGATTTTTTTCTCTTAGAATGATTCTATAAATGTGATTTTTCTCTCCTGTGTGAGGATGCTTTAGAGATAGAAAGGATAACTCTTCTAACAAACATTTCATTATATCAGGTCTTTCCTAGGACGTTGTTAATACTCTACTCCATATTTACCACCTGCTGCAATATTTTGTTTCTTGCAATGTTTGTGCCTTTGTTACCTCAAGTTACTAAAGCCTCAAAGTAGAAAGACATCATTCTACAACTGTACAATCTTTGTGCAAACAAAATAGCATGCCTTCTTCCTACTGGCTGCACTATGTGGTATGCCAACATGCAGGGAGGCTCTGCCTGTAGGACACGGCCTCAGACCAGGAGAAATTTATAGCTTTTACTCATATAGTAAGTACTGATGTTATCAACAGGTATACCAATTAGGTTACATTTTGACAATGTTTCAAATGCAAGGAACCCTGAGTCAAATTCTGTGACTTAATTGGATAATAATGTAAATATTATTCTATCTGAATGGTGAAATACTATCAACTTTAAAAACCATACTAAAATAAAATTCTCAACTCTGAAAAGAATGAAGGCAAAAATCAAAAACCTTGGTGTATGAGATTAAATTATCACTTTATTTTTCATTTTGGTTTTATTTTTAATTTAATGCTTAAGAAATAAGGTATAAAAAATTCACTGAGCAATTTTGGATTTATACTAGGTACTTCAGAAAGTTCATGGAAAAACAATTAAAGGTAATATGAATTTTTCCACCAACTTTTTGAAGTACCCTCATATTAATGGATGTTGGCCCTTCACTGCACTTTAGTATCAAATCACCAAAGCTCTTCATGTGGTTTATAAACTCCCTTGCAATACCTTGTGCACTCTGGCTCCAACCACATGGGCCTTCTTTCTGTCCTCGAACAAAACTTCCTCCATACTGTTCTTTCTTGCCTGGTTAGTACTTACTCCTACATCAGGTTTCATAGTAAACGTCATTTCCTTAGGACTTTCCTGACCCTTGACCTTCACAGCATTTTCATTTGGGTATTTGCTTAATGTTTCTCATATATACAGGTGTAGTATATTCAAAAGGATAGCTTGGAACACCATAGGTAATTATTTGTTGAATGTGAAATATTTGTTGAATTGTAATATTTGTTGAATTTGTCCAGGTTAGGGAGACTTACTATATTACTGGTTTTATTTAGATAAAACTTTTAGATACAGTTTTCTTGTGGAAGTACAAGAGGAAACAAAGTCTACATACCAGTTGTAGAAAGACATTAAACTCACCAGTGGTACTTCGAGGACCATTGTGTGAAAAGCAGTTTGAGTCTGACATTCTAGACTGGCCACTCCACTGTATAATTAGTTCTATTTACTTCAAAATTCATCTTACCCAACAAGGTTAGTACCATATTTCTTCCTTCTCTCCTCTTCCCTCAAATTTAAAATTAAACATAAGGTTAATCTGGAGTCTTTGTCATTCAAATAATGTTTTGGTTTTGAGCCAGTCTTTTAACATCTGAGTAATTTTTCTTCCTTCAATTCTAATAAAAACCTTTAATTTTTAAAGTATAACCACAGGAACCAGACACTGTTAAAGGTGCCAGCACAACAGGCAGCCACGTGGGCCCCTGCTAAGTGGGTCCCACCTGCAAGAACCCAACTCAGTCACCAGTGTGAGAGGCAGCTACGTGGGACCCCGGTAAGCAGGCCTTGCCTGCAAGAGGCCAACCCACTGCTGCAGGAATCAATGTGACAGGCAGCCACGACATCAGCAACTGCTGCCACAAAGGTGGCTCATTGCCACATCAGTAACCACTTCTATCTCATAGGTGACCACCGACCACTCACTGGCATAGACAGAAGGAGAGTCACCAGTGGAGCCCAGGGAAAGAGGAAAGAAAAAAGAACATTCATGCAGGGTCACCCACTTAAATTGAAGAGCACTAATATACCCCAGTGCACCCATCAGGGTCAGGGGGAGCTAGCCAGGGTGCCAACAGGCCTGCCCAAGAACATCCACCATAACCTAAGAATGACAAGACTACAGGTGCTACCCCCCAAAATTTGACAGCCTGCCTACATCCTGATGAACCAACATAGTGTCACCAACCTCAGCAAGGAAATACTAAGTGCCCCAGGGATTAGGCTACTCTCACACACCTCCAACACTGAATTTGGCTAAAGTACCTACATGCAGACCACACTACTGTGTCTACCTAGAACCCATACTAAAACATCCCATTCAGCCATTTTATATGCTACAAGAGGAACTTGTACAGCTATAAGAGGAAGTCCCTCTCCTCAAAGCCCTCTCCAGAGTACTAGAAAAAGCAACTGCTCTACAAGATGATAAAACACTAGAGATACTGGAAATACGAAAATGCAAAATATGACACCACCAAAGGAATATAGTAATTGTCAAATACCAGATTCTGTAACAGAAAGTCCTAGAAATGACAAAAGGAATTTCAAGCAACAATCCTAAGGAAACTCAATGAGATACAAGAAGACTCAGATGACACAATGAAATGAGAAAAAGTATCCAGGACCTGAAGAAGGAAATGAACAAAGAAATCAAAGCCCTAAAAAAGAATGTAGAGGAGCTTGTGGAACTGAAGGATCCATTCAACAAAATAAAAAGCACAACAGAGATTAAACAGTAAACTAGGGCAAGCAGGAAGAAAGAACTTCTGATCTTGAAGATGGCCTTTTTGACATAACCAAGGCAGACAAAAGAAAATAAAAAAGAATTTTAAAAAATGAAGAAAATCTGAGAGAGAGAGCAGACAACCTTAAGTGCACAAATATCCAAATCATGGGTGTTCCAGAAGGGGAGTAAAAAGGAAAAGGCTTTGAAAACATATTCAACAAAATAATAGCAGAAAACTTCCCAGGTGTAGGGAGAGAGACAGACCTTCATACCTGGGAGGCTCAAAGGTCCCCAAACAGATTCAACCCCAAAAGGTCCTCTCTAAGACACAGTATAGTCAAACTGGCAAAGCTCAATGACAAAGAGGGAATCTTAAAAGCAGCAAGAGAAAAGCATCAAGTCACCTATAAGGGAGCCCCTATGGAATAACAGCAGACTTTCACCAGAAACCCTAAATGCCAGAAGATAATAGGATGATATATTCAAAATACTAAATGACAAAAACTGCCAGCCAATTATATCCTGCAAAGCTATCCTTCAGAAATGAAGGAGAAATAGTATATTTCCCAGACAGACAAAAACTGTGGGAGTTTATCACCACATGACCAGACCTACAAGAAATTCTCAAGGGAGCAGTGTACCTGGTATGTGAAAAACAACCATCACTACCATGAATACACCAGAAAGAACAAAAACCACCAGTAGATCAAAAATGCAAATTGTAAAGAGAAAGGAACTTTATATAATGACCTCAATGAGCCAACAAACACAGAAGACAATAAAATGAAAAGAAAGGAACAAAAGATATTTTACAAATCCAAAGAAAAATCAGTAAAATGCTAGAAGTAAATCAACACCATTGAAAAATAACTCAATGTAAAAGGATTAAATTCCCCACTCAAAAGAGACAGACTGGATTAAAAACTGACAGTCTTCAAGAGATTCACCTCAGCTGTAAAGACATATACAGACTAAGAGGAAAAGGATGGAAAAAAATATACCATGCAAATAGAAACCAAAAACAAGCAGGAGGAGCTAGTCTTAGATTAATTAGACTTTAAACCAAAAAACATAAAAAGAGACAAAGAAGGCCACTATATAATGATAAAGGGATCTGTCCAGCAATAAGACATAACAATCATAAATACATATGCACCCAACATTGGAGCAGCCAAATATATAAAGCAAACACTATTAGACGTAAAGAAAGAGACAGACACAAATATCATAATAGTTGGGGACCTGAACACTCCTCTCTCAACATGGGACAGATCATCTAGGCAACAAATAAACAGAGAAACACAAGATCTAAACAACACTTTAGACCAATTGGACTTGGCTACGGGACATTTGATACAACAACTACAGAACATACATTCTTCTCATTAGCACATGGAATATTCTCCAGGACAGACCACATGTTAGGTCACAAATCAAGTCTCAACAAATTTTTAAAAATTGAAATTATCTCATGTATTTTTTCAGACCTCAATGTATTAAAACTAGAAATAAATAACAAATAAAACTCAGGAAACGATACAATTACATGGAAATTAAACAACATTCTCCTGAATGACATATGGGTCCAAGAAGAAATTAAACAGGAAACCAAAAAATCTCTTGAATCTAGTGAAAATAATGACACGTCATACCAAAACCTGTGGGATACTGCAAATGCAGGACTAAGAAGGCAGTTTATTGCAATAAACACTTACTTCAGAAGAACAGAAAAATTGCAAATAAAAACATAATGCTGCACCTCAACTCAAAGAACTAGAAAAACAAGAACAATCCAATCCCAAATTTAGTAGACAGAAATAATTAAGATCAGAGCAGAACTAAATGTAATAGCAACCCAGAAAACAATACAAAATATCAATGAAACAAAAAGTTTTTTTTTTTTTTGAGAAAATAGACAAGCCATTAGCTAGGCTAACTAAAAAAAGAAGAGAGAAGACACAAATAACCAAAATTAGAAATGAAAAGGGAGTCATTGCAACTGATACCACAAAATACAAAGAATCATTAGAGGCTATTACAAACAACTATATGCCAACATATTTGAAAACCTGGAGGAAATGGACAAATTTCTGGACACATACAAACTACCAAGAATGAACCAAGAAGAATACCTGGACAGACCAATAACAAGCAATGAGATTGAAAATATAATCAGCAGTCTTTTAACAAAGAAAAGCCCTGGACCAGATGGCTTCACTGCTGAATTCTATTAGACTGTTAAAGAAGATTTAATTCCGATTCTCTTCAAACTATTCCAAAAAATTAAAAGAGGTCATTCATCATTCTATGAGGTAAACATCACCCTGATACCAAACCTAGAAAAAGATCTAACTACAACAAAAAAATTACAGGCCAATATCATTAATGAACATAAATACAAAAATCCTCAATAAAATATTAGCAAATAGAATACAGCAATACATTCAAAAAATTATACATCACAATCAAGTGGGATTCATCGCAGGGATGCAAGGATGATTTAACATACTCAATTCAATAAATGTGATACACCACATTAACAAAATCAAAGACAAAAACCATATGATTATCTCAATAGATGCTGAAAAAGCATTTGACAAAATTCAACATGCCCACTCTTGCCACTCCTATTTAACACAGTATTGGAAGTACTAGCCAGAGCAATCAGGGAAGAGAAGGAAATAAAGGGCATCCAGATTGGAAACGATAAAGTCAAACTGTCCCTGTTTGCAGATAATATGATCCTAAAATTTCAGCAAAGTTGCAGGATACAAGATCAACACACAAAATACAGCAGCATTTTAATGCTCTGACAATGAACTAGCAGAAAAAGAAATCAACAGAGCTAGCCCATTTACAACAGTCACTAAAAAAACCAAATATCTAGGAATAAAGTTAACCAAGGATGTGAAAGATCTCTATGTTGAGAACTATAAATCACTGTTGAAAGAAATTAGAGGACACAAGATAGAGAGATATTCCATGCTCTTAGATTGCAAGAATTAACATTGTGAAAATGTCCATAGTACCCAAAGTGATCTGCAGATTCAATGCAATTCCCATCAAAATACCAATGTTATTCTTCACAGAAATGGAAAAAAACAATCTTAACATTTATATGGAAGAACAAAAGACCCCCAAAAGCCAAAGCAATCCTGATCAAAAAAATAAAATAAAGCCAGAAGCGTAACACTACCTGACTTCAAATTATCCTACAAAGCCACAGTAACCAAAACAGCATGGTACTGGCATGAAAACAGACACTCAGACCAATGGAACAGAATAGAGAACCCAGAAATCAGCCCATATATGTATAGCCAACTGATCTTCAATAAAGGCACCAAGAACATACATTGGGGAAAGGAATGCCTCTTCAAGAAGTGGTGCTGGGAAAATCGGACATCCATATGTAGAAGAATGAAACTAGACCCACACCTCCCACCATATACCCAAATCAACTTAAAATGGATTGAAGAATTAAAAATACATAGAGAAACTATAAAACTTCTAAAAGAAAACAGAGGAAACACTTCAGGAAGTAGGACTGGGCATATACTTTACGAATATGACCCCAAAAGCACAGGCAACAAAAGGAAAAATAAACAAATGGGATTATATCAAACTAAAAAGCTTCTGCACAGCAAAAAAAAAAAAAAAAAAACCAACAATTAACAGAGTGAAAAGACAAACATCAGAGTGGGAAAAAATATTTGCAAAGTATGCATCTGACAAGGGATTAATATCCAGAATATACAAGGAACTCAATCAACTTAACAGTAAAAAAACAAAAAACAATAAAACAAGTAACTCAATTAAAAAATGAGCAAAGGAGCTGAATAGGTAGTTCTCAAAGGAAGAGATACAAATGGCCGACAGACACATGAAAAAATGCTCAACCTCACTCAGCATCTGGGAAATGCAAATCAAAACCACACTGAGATATCATCTTACTCCAGTTAGACTGGCTATCATCAAAAAGACACAGAATAAGAGATGCTGGCAAGGATGTGGAGAAAGGGGAACCCTCCTACACTGTTGGTGGGACTGTAAAATGGTGCAGTCATCATGGAAAATGGTATGGATATTCCTCAGACAACTACAGATAGATCTACCATATGACCTGCAATCCCACTGCTGGGTGTTTACCCAAAGGAATGGAAATCATCATGTTGAAAGGACACCTGCACTCCCATCTTTATCACAGCTATATTTACAGTAGCCAAGAGTTGGAACCAACCTAAGTGTCCATCGTTGGATGAGTGGATAAGGAAAATGTAGTATATTTATAGAACGTAATACTACCCTGCCATAAATAAGAACGAAATACTGTCATTTGCAGCAACATGAATGAATTTGTCCTATGTTAAGTGAAATAAGCCAGGCACAGAAAGAGAAATAGTGCATGTCCTCAGTTATATGTGGGAGGTAATACAAAAATAAAGAAAAAAAAGATAACAACAATTACAATAATATGTTGAACTTTTTAAGAGAAGAGAAGAGAACTGAGGTTACTGGGGGTGGGAAAGGGGGACAGGGAGGGGGGAGAAGGAAGAATTGGTAAAGGCAAAAAATACAAAATAATTAAAATAACATGAAGGAGTTGGATCTGGGGGAAAAAAAGAGAGACAGGAAGAATAAGGTGTCATGTTCTATAGCAATATGGGTGACTACAGTAGACAACAATTTACTGTATAACTTTAAGCAGATTTTGAATGTTCCCAACACAAAGAGGTGACAAATATTTGAGATGATGGATATGCTAATTACTTTGATATAATCATTGCACACTATATAAATTTACCCAAATATTATACTGTATCCCATAAATATACACAATTATCATGGATCAATTAAAGAAAAATAAATTTAAAAGAAAAAAAAATGCATAGACAGAAGTAGATTAGAGGTTACCAGAAACTATGGGGAAGGAATAATGAGAAGTTATTGATTAACAGGTACAGAGTTCATGTTTATTATGATAAAAAAGTTCTGGAGGTAGACAGAAGTAGTGGTCACACAGCATTGTGAATGTAATTAATTCCACACAATTGTATGTTTAAAAATGTTTAAAATGGCAAACCTTAAGTTATATATATTTTACAATAAAAAAAAGCTCCCCCCACCAAGCTAAATAAATAAGTAAATAAGTAAGTAAGTAAGTAAATAAATAAATAAAGTAAACCTCTTCAGGTAGGATACCAACCTCATCTTGTTGGGCAAATCCACATGACTGAAATAAACTTCTTAAATGCAAGTAATTATGAAAGTAGAAGACAAGAATCTTTTCCAAATCAGAAATCTTTACAACAAAGAGTAGTAAGTTCTAAGTCAAGAGGCTTCACTCTAGAACTTCTCAGAAAACAAAAGTTAATATTTGATAAATTCGGTTAATAAACTGCCAAATGGGAACAGCCATCCCATTACTTCAAGACTTTAAAAAGAGGGGCTATAGGATGGGCTTGCACACCTGACCAAGTACCTCGAAGTTACAAAGTTGTCTGTGATTTGAACTTTGGCCATCAAAGTCCTGGACCTTCATGTCTCCCCACCCTCACTTTGCCACCAAAAATGAGATTTTAACCAATCAACTTGTTCTTTGGAAGTAAGTGGATCCCTATTAAACCTCCTAAGTAACAAAAGTAGGCAAGACAGTGGCTGGGGTCATAACTTATACCTTTTGGTTACTGAGCATGAGTCCATCAGCACCTTTTACTTGATCTCTGGAACCATGAATCAGAGACATGCCAGTCTTTAATAAAGTCTTATTTGTTGCTTAGTGAGAAGCTACATTTCACTAACTTTGCTGCTTTATTTCAGAGAAGAAAATGCTCTTAGCCATCTTTTAATCACTGAAGGATGCTCTGACTTGCCATACCTAATACCTCTGAAACTATTCTGCTGGGCCCCTCTCTACCTCCTCTGGGTAGCGGTGACTTCCTGTCTGGTGGCTTCTCAGGTGCTAGAGTCAGGACCTGGCACACAGAAACAACCATTTCTTTGCGCAGGACCTTGCTCATGTGTCAAACTACACTTTCATTGTTAAAGCCTGTTCTTATCTGCAACTCGAGGCTGAAATGGCTTGTGGTGCCTTTTGGAAGTTTTTGATTTTATCCCTTTAGGAGCTATGCAGTTCTCTAGGAACTTGATGGTAACTGGAGCCAAATGATGGGCACAAACCTTCTGTATCTAGGCATCCTAGGTGGCATGAAGACTGAATTGTCTTCAGTCTCCTATTCTACTTTATCACAATAATAATACGTTAATAATATCACAATAATACCTAAAATTCACATGTCACTACAGTTAAAGCTCAAACTGTCTTGATTCTCAGCTTAGATAAGCTGCCTGTTCTGACACTTATCTCTAAGGAGAGGGAAAGAGGAGAGTCACAGAAAATATGGCTTGTTTTTCTAGGATTTGATTTTTTTTTTCTTCCTTTTTGTCTTTTTTTGTGACCAGCAACGGATCGCAACCCTCAGTGTCGCGCCCATACCGGACCAGGACCGGCAACGGGATTGCAACCCTAGGTGTTGCACCCGCACCTCGCTCAGCCAGTGAGCGGCCGGTCTGTATGTGGGATCCGAACCCTCGGCGGGAGTGCCGCCGCGCTCCCAAGCGGTGCACTGTAGCAGTGCGCCACCGGGCCGGCCTAGGATTTGATTTTTGTTAAAACTTGATACAGGGCATGCACCCGAGAATCAGGATTCAGCATCCTCAGTGTCTGTTAATGCCCTTGGATGATATTTGTTCAGCATCCCCAGGCCAACAGAAAATCCCTTTTGTTGGCTTTCCCTCCAAGTGTTGGCATCTGCTCAAGCTAGACCTACAGTCAGTTATGTAAGATATCCCTGAGAGGATAGACTTTTGTATGGCATGGCTGTTTGTACGCACTGAGAGCTCTTGACATATCAGGATTTGAAAATGAGCCATTTTATCAAAGAATCTCCTTGTAAAATAAAACACCTTATTTGTAAACCTGGGTTTTCTGATATAAGGTATCACTCATCTGTAAATGAGACATGTAAATTTAACCCCATTCAAATCGTAAGATACAAACAGGGAGGGGAGCCACCAAGACTGTGTTTACATTCTGCAATTTGAGCTGATACTCTAAGAAATATGGGATCTAGACTATTAGAACCGGTAGTTGTTAGTAATAAGGGTGGAAATCAGGTGTGTTTGCCAGCTCACCTCTCTCCCTATAAAGACAAAGTGAAAACAAAGGCTGATTACAAAGGAAAGCAAAGTGCCATCTCATAGTCATTTGCAGCTTCTGCCCAACCACCACAGCAGACCTCTGGGTAGCTGGCTGTAGCATCTGGCATTAGCTAGAAATTTACAGAGTCTTACCTCTCACCAAGCCCTGGTGCTATACCCAACTCCAAAGAGAAGTGAGCCAGAGAGCATTATGGTGTCGGTCGCCCCAGGCCAACTTACCGCTTCAGCTTTCAAGAGACTTCATAGGATTCTTTGAACCCACAGGAATCTAGTTCCACCAGAGTAGGGCACACCTGGAGCACTCCATTTTATCACAGACATTGGACAAGCAACAAAAGGAGGGACTGGGAGAGGTGATTTCTTATTAATGAATTAATGAACCATGCCCCCCCATCCAGCCCCACCTGCTGCGGGAAGCCCCCTCCCCAAAGGGGGGGGGGTCGCGGGCTGAGCTGCTCATGACCCGTCCCAGCCGCCACCCCTTCTCCCCTCCCCCTCCCATTGCTCAGGAACATCTTAGTATGTAAAAAAATAATAATAAATAAGTTTTAAATAAAGAATGAATGAGGCTGCTGTGGAAGGGCAGTTATTTTCAAATACTCTAAAGGCTGTGCTGTCAAATAAAGGATTAGTGTTGTTCTGAAGAGCTCAAAGAAGTAAGAGCAGAGACTGCCAAAAGACAGCTTCAAGCTCACCATGGAACTCTGTGTACAAAGCTGTCCAAAGATGGACTGGCCTGTCTATAGAGGTAGAGAGTTCCCCGTTGCCCTGGAAGTTTCCAAGATGGCCTGAGGCTCCATTTGACAGGGCCTTGTAAAAGGAGCTGGCACATTAGCTGGGGGCTAAAAGTGTTTCTTAAACTTTGCTTATCAGCAGAATCATCTGGAGAGCTTTTTAAATAATCATGATTTCCCAAGCTCACTTCAGACCTATTGAATCAGACTCTTCAGGAGGCGGAGTCCAAATGACATTGAGGTCTCTTCCAGTTCCAAGACCTTATTCTAGAATAGTTAGATAGTTATTAAACATTTACTATTCCTATTCATCTATTATTAATATACAATAGGAAAAGTTTACATTATTAACTTAGTTTCTATAAAAGTACCCAGTCCTTTCTAAAAAATAATATACATACATACCCCGTATTCCCATGAATTACCATTTTATGACATAAAACTAGAAACATTGAAAAAATACAAATACAGCACAGGGATTAAACATCATATAGTTTAAGATAAATAAATGACTACAGTGCAACATTACTTCCATTTTAAAGCAATAGTTAAGGTATAAATGGGCTTTTTTTTCTCTTATTCAGCGATAACCATGAGTCTTTTTTCTCTCTCAGAATAAAAAGCACAAAATAAGTTTAATTTTTTAAATGCATTTTGTAAACAGGGAAATATGGACACATATAAAGCTGGATTACAAAAGGATGCAGATGGTTTGATAAACACCCATAAGGACCAGCTAACTAGTCAGATACCCTCTACTGGATTATTGGGCAAAACAAACTTTAACTGGTAAAAACCCAGTGTTTTAAGCAATCAGGAAAAAGGAACAATTTAGTTTTAAATACTCAATGCTAATTTCCTATATAACTTAAGCTTACTCAATACATTAAGTACATGTATTGTAAATAATTAAGATTTTTAAATTGAAGAATATGTCACTGATCTTAATGAAACTTCCTAATAGTCTTAGCAGTAGTTCCACATTTTCCCAGCAGGTGGCAGACTTCTTGTCATACTTTCATCTTCATACATCAATACTAGAGTTCGTCGTGTGTCAAAACTGTAGGGGAGGAAAGTTTATTCAGTTCTTGAAATCTTGAATATAAAATTAGCTTAAATGTTGCTGAGATATGGGATACAGAAAAGGTGGACTAATGGGTAGAAAACTATGCTATCTACCCTAAGTGAATCATTGTGCAGAATATGCATGTATTGAAACAATACACTGTACCCAACAAATGTTAAAAAAAAAAAAAAAAGGCTCAGGTGTTAACTGAGTATCTTTGTGATTGTTAGTTCAGTACCTATAAACTTCATGATATGACATGAAAATAATTCTTTGTGCATTTTGGTATCTATCACCCTGTTTCATAACTACTTGTCTTTTTATTTACCTAGAATGTGAGCTCCCATAAGTCAGTGAGGACAAGGAGTACACCTTATTTATCTTTGTTATATCTAGGATCTAGCACTCTGCCTGGCAGATAGAGGCCTTGAAGAATATTAATAGATTATTCACCATGCCCAAAGTATCCTACCATTAACGCGACAGAACAACAAAGAACAGAAGACATATGTGGTCTTCTTCTAAGACGGGAGGACAGAGCATTCAGACATAGACATAAGTATTGTACAAATGTGAGATCAATTCCAATCAAGACTCTTAGAAACCAAAATGGTTTCTTACTGGTTTAAGAGCATCGAGAACTCAGAACAATACTTTCAGGCAGAAATTAATTTAAATGTATCCTATTTTTCACAATAAAAATGCACTAAAAAAGCATAGAATTAATTCAAGTATAAAATCCAACTAGTTAGAATTCTGGAAAGAGAGAACAGAGAAAAGGGGGGAGGAGGAAGATTATTTAGAAACAAAACCAAAAAACACATTAAAAAAAAATAAAAATATCCAAGGCCAAAGAGAGACATGAGTGTTTCAGCATACAAGCCGACAAAAGTTACAGGGTGCAATGAAAGTAGTGATAAGAGGGGGAGTTACAGCTGTAAACTCTTATGTCAAAAAAGAAGCTCTTGAATCAACAACCTAACTTTGCACCTTAAGGAACTAGAAAAAGAAGAGCAAACTAAACCCAAACACAGCAGGAGAGAAATAACAAAGAGTAGAATAAAGATAAATAGAGAACAGGAAAAAAAAAAAAAAAGAGAGAAAATCAACAAAACCAATGTTGTTTTTTTGAAAATCTTAACAAAATTGACAAACCTTTTAGCTAGACTAAATAAAAAAAAAAAGAGGACTGAAATTACTATAATCAGAAACAGAAGTGGGGAACATTACCACAATTTTACAGAAACAAAAAAGATTATAGGAGAGTAATATGAACAACTGTATGAGTAATATGAACAACAACTGGATATGTAGATGAAATGGACAAACTCCTAAAAATACACAACCTATATATATCTTACTAAGACTGAAACATGAAGAAACAGAAAATCTAATTACATATCTTTTTACCCATCTAGAGTGGTATATAACTAGCAAGAATATTGAAGCAGTAATCAAAAACTTCCCAACAAAGAAAAGCCCTTGTTCAGATGACTTCACTGATGAATTCTATCAAACATGTTTTAAGAAGAATTTATACCAATTCTTCTCAAAATCTTCCAAAAAATTGAAGAGGAAAGAATATTTCCTAACCCATTCTATGAGACCAGCATTGCCTTGATACTAGATAGACAGTACAAGAATAGAAAACTATAGACCAATATCGCTTATGACTACGGTTATAAAAATCCTCAACAAAATATAAGCAAACCAAATTCAACAGCATATTAAAATGTTTATATACTATGATCAAGTGGGATTTATTTCTGGAATGCAAGGCTGATTCAATATATGAAAATCAATCAATGTAATATATAACATAAACAGAATGAGGAAAAAAAACCATGATCATTTCAACTGATGCAGAAAAAGCATTTTGAAAAGTCAACATCCTTTCATGGTAAGAACACTTAACAAACTTAGGAATAGAAGGAAACTTCCTCAACACAGTAAAGACCATATATGAAAAACCCACAGCTAACATCATACTCAATGGTAAAGGACTGAAAGTTTTTCTATGATCAGGAGCAAAAGAAGGAAGCCCATTCTCACTGCTTCTATTCAACACAGTATTGGAACTTCTAGCCAGAGCAATTAGGCAAGAAAAAGAAATAAAAGGTATCCAAATTAGAAAAGAAGAATTATAATTATCCGGGATCAGTCGTATCATAAATATTGTTCTGTACCTATTTTTTAACTTAAAAATATGCTGTTACCACAAATACATTTATCTCAATTTTCTTGAAACAATGCACTATATTCCACTGTTTGTATTTATCAACTTTTACATAACCAATCATCTATTGATGGGCAGTTACATTATTTCTATTTCATTATTAAAATTAAAGCTATCATATACCAATATACACACCATTTTTTTAAAATGTAAATTTCTTAAAGTGGATTGCTGGGTCAAAGGATGTATACACTGTGACTTTAGATATATATAATAAAATTTCCTTGGTTTATACAGCTACTACGCATATGGCTATATGAAAGTGCTCACTTGCCAACTTCCTCACTAGCACTGGGTATTATTAATCCTTTAACTCTTTCCTAATTGGATAAAAGAAACATTTCATCTCAGTATTTTGTGCTTTTAAAAATATTTGTGTGAAGCAATTTTCCTTTCTTCCTTTTTTTCTTTCTTTCCTTCTCTTCGTCTTCTTTTATCTTTTTTCTTCCTTTAAAAACATATATATACCACTTACAGAATAATTATTTCTTTTGAATTGAAGTGATCTTTACCTATACTAAATTATTACATATACATGGATGTGTTTCGAATACTGAACTTCTAGGACACCACCACATTGGCTTTTTAAAGGAAAACAGTAAGTCAAGATGAAACACAACTTCATGTTTATGTGAGAAAGTTTACATATAATCATTTCAGCTTCCCTAAAAAATAAAGCTGAGGAAAATAGAATTGTATTCCTATAGTCAGTCTATCATACTGACAGGAATACAATAGGAGCTCTTTTAAGAAAAGATTAAAGAACAATAGGGAGAGAGAGCACTGACAGAGAAAGGAAATTATGAGAGAATCAAGAAGTTTCTATCAGCTTAAAAAAAAAATTCAACATATATTTGTTAAAGGTTTATGTAGGATGATGAAATGCCAAGGTAGCTACAGCTTTTTTAATATAAAAAAATGTAAAGAAAATTTAAAAGAAGTCACTCTCCAGCCCATGACTAAAGATATTAGAACTAGGAACATGTGAGCAAACCTGTATTACGTATGAGATTAATTTAGATGATAGGAGGTAATGTTTTCAGTTAGCTATGTAAGGCTTTTATTAATTTTTAGTGCTTGCTTGGAATTGCACATTTGACAAATTCAGCATAATCTTAAAGATAAGTATTTCTTTTACTTCTATTTTTCACCTCTACCTGGGGTCAGGAAGCTAATGTTATAATAGCCATCTATATAGAGATAAGAATTAAAGCTATACCCATGGGGGAACAGATTCTCTATCCATATTTTACATTTTTAAAGGCATTTTCAATAGCTGCATAAATTTTTTCTGTGTTTTAAATTTGTGAGCTTAGAACACATAAAAATGAAATTCTTAGTCATACCACAGACTTTCTTTAAAAATTTTTTGACTTAATCATTTGATAAATTCACTAAAAAATGAGTCTGTAATCTACTATGATCTCATTACTGTAACAAATGGTTCAGACATCACTTCAGGATAATAACTTACTTTTATTTTTCTTCTTGTTTTCAAGATGATTTAATAGTTGCTGGATCTCAGTATCATACTCTACCCATTCTGGGACAATCCTGGCAGCAGCTTTTAATTTGGGTTCTTTTGTTTTGGGATTATTACACTAAAAGTTTAAATACATTTAGTTAGTGGAAAACCATGCTCCATGAAACATAAAGAAAATACTTAAAGACATTACTGTATCACTAGTGCAAAAAAATACATTTTATAAAAAGCAGAGCCCTACTACGTACTTGAAGAACTGGAAGTTTAATATAGACAGGATCAGGTGAAATGACAAATCACAACTTATATAAGTAATATTTGCTTAATACAAATACTTCAATAAGAAATTTAAGCAAACAATGTTAAAAGACATTCTGATGATTCATAAGAGTTTGTAGACACAATTCTGTAAAATGCTTTGACAAAAGATCTAATTATATTACCATTCTGTAAAAGAATCCAGCAGACTAGTTTGCTTTATAGGCACAGTGGAAAAACAATGGAAGTGGAACTTCAGTTCTCATGGTTACTAACATTAAGAACTGTATATGACACATAATTTTGTGGGGGACAGGTATGTGTCTTAGTTTCTTCATCTGCAAAAGAAGTTAAAATAAGATAATCTCTAAGGTTCCACCAATATACTATCAATTTAAACTACTTGTTCCTAATAGAGTTTCTTGTGAAATTCAATAAAGGTTTAAAGACAAAAATTATAGAAGGTTGATAAGGATCTGATGCTGGATGTATCTGAAGACACAGCTGACAGGATTTGCTGATGTGCTTGATGTGAGGTGTGAGAAAAGAGAGGCATCAAAGCCAACCCCACAGGCCGGCCCGGTGGCACACTGCTACAGTGCGCCGCTTGGGAAGCACGGCGGCACTCCCGCCGAGGGTTCGGATCCCACATACAGACCGGCCACTCACTGGCTGAGTGAGGTGCGGGAGCAACACCAAGGGTTGCGATCCCGTAGCCGGTCCCGGTCCAGTACGGGCGCGACACTGAGGGTTGCGATCCGTTGCTGGTCACGAAAAAAGACAAAAAGGAAAAAAAAAAAAAAAAAAAAAAGCCAACCCCAGTACTCTGAACAAGTAAGGAATGGAGTTGCCATTTACTGAGACAGAAATGACAACAGAGGAGCATAAACTTCACCAAATTACGAAGACAACCCAATTGCTATTTACAAAGCATCAATAAAGAAAGCATCTTGAAGCTCACTTCTATGTGACATTTTCTCAGCTAGCTTTTCTTTTATAGCCTTACGGGAAATCTACTGGTCATGAGCCATGATCCTGTCCTCATCAAATATTTTCAGTTCATTTCATTATGGGTTTTTTTTCTACAGTGATATGGTATTCCTGAAGTAAATGGAACAGAATTTTCTTTGCAGAAATTAACTTTATAGGCAATATTTTCTATAAAGTGAAGATAATGAAACTATTTTTCTTTTTAATTGTTTCAGAAACTATTAAAATATAAATAGTATGTTTTCTTTAGGTTTTTTGTGCTTTTTTTTTTTTTTTTTTTTTTGGTAAAATCTTTTTC